>NC_056745.1:794026752-794039252 GCF_019279795.1 Protopterus annectens
ATTATGGCCATTTGCGCTTTACAATTTTTGGTAGTCCCAGCATGGACTACTTTCAGTCTGTGTGTAAAGTAGGCTTAGCAATTCAACGATGTTACTCCCACTGGTAAAACACTGCCTGTGGTGTGAGTAGCAGTGCTCTGCTCACCCCTGGGCAGCTTTTTATGACATATGCTGACAGCACTATATAATACCATATTTGCTCTTGATTCATAGGTTCATAGGTTCATAGGTTTATACTAGGCTATCTGCCCTAAGGCATTTATAAGCCTAGCCCAAATTTTTGTGGCTTATGCCACCCCTTATATGAAAAAATACTGTGCCCATTAGTTTGTTGTGCCTCTGTCCAGCGGTGACACAGAGATGATTCCCGGAGTTAACCTACGGTCTCCCATCCACAGGTCAAGATTTCTCTTGAACAGAGCCAGCAAGGTGCTCTGTCTCACATGGACTGGGATTATATACCACAGCATAGGGAGTCTCTGAGTGATAAATCTATCCCGCCAGCACGTCCTATTTATATCCGTGCTAAGGTTTAAGTCGCTTGCTCTAGTGGTTTTGGTGGATTTGGATTTTTTGAGGTGGAGCATGTCCATTAATTCCAGGTTGGACATGGCCTTGTATGTCAGGCACATGTCACCTCTGAGCAGACGGTATGCAACTGAATAGAGCTGGAGATTCTTCAATCTGGCAGCATATGACAGATTTTGGAGTCCCTTTATCCTTTTGGTGAGGAACTTTTGGGGTCTCTCCAATTGCTGCAGATGTCGGGTGAGATACATCCCGAATGGGGCATTGTACTCGATCATTGGTCTGATAAGTGAAGAGTACAGGGGAACAATGACCTCACTAGATCTGGATGTGAATCCCTTCATGATCAGGTGGGCAATGTAGAAGGTCTTTCTAACCACTTTAGCAACGTGAGTGTCAAAAGAAAGGCCACTGTCAACCTGGGTCCCCAGGTCCCTGATAACCTCTTCTGTGCTTAGTGGATTGCCACCTATATGGTAGCTTGGGGTTACCTTGTTTTTCCAGAAGGGTATGACTATACATTTTTTGGTGTTTAACTTCAGGCCATGGCTCTGGCACCAGCTATTTGTTTCCGTGAGTCCCTTATGAAGGATATCCGTGTCCGATGCACTTTCCACTATGGCGCCCAGTTTGCAGTCGTCTGCAAACTTTGTCAGCCAAAGTCCTCCCATGTTGGCCTGTACTTCTGAGAAATAGATGCCGAACAATAGGGGGCCAAGGACCGAGCCCTGTGGGGCACCACTTGTGACCGGCTTGGAGTCTGACATAGCGCCAGCAACTCTAACCCTGTGGGTTCTGTCCTTAAGCCAGTTTGCAACCCATCTTGTGACATATGGGTTTACATTTAAGCTAGTAAGTTTTTCTACAATACCCGAGTGGGGTATTGTGTTGAAAGCCTTTGCAAGGTCAAGGTAGGCTGTATGGACTGCCTTTCCCTCATCAATGGCCTTGGTGACTGTTTCGAAGAAGTCGACCAAGTTCAAAAGGCATGATCTTCCCTTGACAAAGCCAAACTGGGTCAGGTCTAATGTCTGCAAGTCCCCTATATCTTTGTTTATGAGCTCCATTATGATCCTCTCCATAGCTTTGCAGACTAGACTTGTTAAGCTTATGGGGCGGTAATTACCAGGGTCTGTAGAGGCACCGCCTTTGTGGAGTGTGACCACAGCTGCCGTACGCCACTCCTTGGGCATGTATCCTGTGGTAAGGCTGAGATTAAACAGCTGCCTTATGTGCGGGTTTAATTCCTCATTTAGCTTGTGTAGCACACAGCTGGGGACACCATCCGGTCCCATTGATGCTGTGTTTTTAGCTTTAGAGAGAGCAGCTTTCACCTGCGCATTTGAGATGTTTGGGAGGCTACACTCTGCTGGGATAGTTCTCTCTCCTTTGGGGGGGAGAGGGGGGTGAAGTTTGCACTGAACCTGTCTGCCAGTATGTTGGCAATGTCTGTGGGTTCAGTGATTTTTGTATAATTTTGGACTAATTCTGAGCATATCTGGGAGTTTCCACCCATGTTCCTAACAGCTGAAAAAGGCCTTATGATTGTCCTTTGAATCCATGGCAATTTTTCTCTCAAAATTGGCCTTAGTTGATTTTATGAGTGCTCGTATTTTTTTACTAATAATGATCAGGGGTGACTTCCCTTTTATGGATTTTGTTCTATCATGTAATAGCTTTCTCCTCTTATTGTAAAGTTTGTTAATGGCTGGGGTCCACCAGACTGGACGTTTGCCCTTTGTAGAAAGAGTCTTGGTTTTATTTTGGATTGCCTGATATATGTAGTCCTGGAGGTGTTCATAGAAGGCATTTGTAAGGGCTTCTGCAGCCTGGGTTGTGGTTTCCACTGGCTCAGGGGCCTTGAAGGATACCACACCAGTCTTGAGTAGTGTGAAGTTTGCTTTAGAGAAGTTCTTCACTGTGGTCTTTTTTGTTTGGGGTGGGGGTGGGATGTGGATTTCCAGTGAGATTAGTTTATGATCAGATCTCACCAATGAGGGATATACTTCCAGTGTGGAGCATTTTGTCCCCATGTTTGTGATAATGAGATCTAGTATATTTTCTCCTCTCGTGGGAACAGTGACTAGCTGTTCCATGGCATTTGAATTTATGAACTCCAGAAACCGTTGGGCTAGAAAGTTAGGGCTTGAGTAATGTTCCCAGTCTATATTTGGGTAGTTGAAGTCATCCAATATGATGGTGTTTGGAGATACATTTATACCCTCCAGTGTCTTCAGGAAGGCTGTGTGGGCTTCCTGAGTTTGAGAGTGTGGCCTGTAGCATGCTACAATTTGTAGAGCAGTTTTGCCTATAGTTAGTTGCACCTGGATGGTTTCCGAAGCTTCGTGCATTGCCACCAACCTGGAGGTGTGGGTATCCTTTATGAATATGGATACACCCCCTCCTTTTGTGGTGTGGTCCTGGTTTTGGGGCCGAAACACATGATATGAGGTAAAACCTAATAGTGCCGGGGTGCTCTCAGGAGCCTTGAACCAGGTTTCAGTTACAGCACAGACATCGATGTTCTCCATACTGAGAAGGGCCTCGAGTGCGTGCATTTTGAGATTTAGACTTCTGGCATTGAGCAGCATTACCCTCAGTTTTTTCCCATTTTTGTTTTCTAGGGTGGTAGGTTTAAAATTTGAGCCTTGCCTAAAAAAGGCACTATGGGGGTGGCAAGAGCCTTAGCCAATATCCGGAATGCCAGGGGTGACAGGTGCAAGCCATCCCTTGTGAAGCAGCGTGGCTTGTCAAGCATGTCATCCCAGGCAGACAGACACTGGATCCCCTTTGAATGACACCAGACATTAAGCCAATTGTTAAAGCTGATCATCTTGTCTCTATATTGTGGCATCATTCTTGGTGAAGGAAGGATACTGCTCAGGGTCAGGGTCATACCTGCCTGGGCTACATAATCAGAGAGCTCCTCTATGTCTCTTTTCATGTAGTCCAGGGAGGTACGTCTCAGGTCGTTCACTCCAGCATGGACAATGACTGTGTCATATTTGTACTTGCCGTGGAGTGACCCAAGTGCCTGTGTTATGTGGCAGATTCTAGCGCCCGATAGGCAACTTACTGTGACCCTCTCCTTGTTCAGCCTGGTGAGTGGGACATCAGTGTGTCTGACTATGGAGTCACCTATGACAAGTATGTTTGGTGTTGTATTTGGCCTTAAGGGCTGTGACTGCTTTGCACACTGCTTTTGTGGTTTATGTGTTGCTTGTGGGGTGTCTTGAGGTAGCAGTTGTTTGGGTGTCTGCTTTGGAGGCCTCTGCTGTTTAGGTACATTTTTACTCAGAGCCTCCGAGTATGTCTTTGTGTGTTTATGTGTTTGATTCAGTGGTGTGGTAGCATTATGTGAGGCTGGTGTGTGTAGTTGCCTTCTCCTCCTGTCTGGTCTTGCCAGTCCTGAGTTGAGAGAGCTCAGCCTCCAGTTTGGATAAATAGCTGCATCTCTCGCAAGTATTTGTGTTATGTGGGAGGAGGAGAGGGTTGTCTGTGTACATGAGGCAGTTATAACATTGCCTCAAGATTCCCAGATTCACCAGCTGGACCGGAGAGGAGATTGACAACTGACCTTTGGACATGCTAGAATAATATTGGGAATTCCTTAATAATTGAAAACAAGGGCCAGTGGGGAGTGAGGGTGTAGTGCTTTTAATTTTAGTGCTGACTTATATAATTGCTTTAGTGAGCAAGTGCCAGGTAACTTGAGTGCAATGTGTTACAAGTAACTAAATGCAAAACGACAAACAGTAACTTTCTTTCAAGTGAAACAAGGAAATAAGTACAGTAAGCAATGCAGATATCACTAGTGATCCACAGAAGCACTGAGAAGCTGCGTATTAGGTGGAATTAGCTTCCAGGGAAATAACAAGCAAACAAACAACAAGCATATAAACAAAGCTAGATTCAGCAGGCCTGGATCTAGTCTATGCTAGAGCAAACAAGGTGTACCAATTTCAGTAAGATACAGTTCAAATATTCAGGCACTATAAACCTTTAACCAGAAATTCCCAGCTCAGAAGGGCAGAGTCCAGCCTCTTCTCCCACAAGAGTGCAGACCACGAACCTTCTTAATGTAAAATAACTGGCCTGAAGCCCAAGTGCGTAAACCAGAACTAATACACTTGGACACTCGGCTCTCAATCAGCAGTTCCCAACTTAGAAGGAAGAAAGCTACCTGTCCTGCCACCACATTACTTGCCACAAACCTTCCTAATGTAAAACAACTGGTCTGAAGCCCAAGTGCTTAATCCAAAAGACTTAGAATGATAGCTACACTTTAATCAAGTTATAACCAAGCAGTAATAAATACAATTGAATACTTTAGAGAATGTCTGGATTAGTGCTCAAGTTACACAAATAAAGCTAGATCCAGCAGGCCCGAATCCTGTCTATGCCACAGCAAACAAGGCGCACCAACTTCAGTAAGACGCAGCTCAGATATGCATGCACTATAAGCCTTTAACCAGAAATTCCCAGCTCAGAAGGGCAGAGTCCAGCCTCTCCTCCCACAAGAGTGCAGACCACGAACCCTCTTAATGTAAAATAACTGGCCTGAAAGCCCAAGTGCTTAAACCAGAATTAATACACTTTTAGAATAACAGACACTGAGCCCTCAATCAGCAGTTCCCAACCTAGAAGGATGTAAGCTACCTGTTCTGCCACAACAGTGCAGACCACAAACCCTCTCAATGCAAAACAACTGGTCCGAAGCCCAAGTGTTTAAACCAAAAGGCTTAGAATGAGTTACACCAAGCAGTAATAAATACAATTGAGTATTTTTAAGATGATGCAAAAGTAAAATGAAGTAGGTAGAAACACAAGTACAGTAAAAGCAGATGAAATTTTTTTTTTTTTTTTTAATCTGAACAAATGCTGAGATCAAAGAAACAGATTTGAGTGCTGAAACTAGAAAACTGGCGAGTTATAAGGAAAAAAAAAAGCTAGAAGGCTTCCCTCAAACACAGAAGGGCTTGGGGGCTCAGAAGCCTACAAATAGTCTATACCACTTAACAAGAAAGGCAGGAAATAAGCTTAATTTTTTTTGTCTGTTTCCCAGATGCTCTCTTTGTACACAGTAGGAGTGCCTGAAATCAGAATATGATCTCACTGCACTCAGTTGAGTGAGCAAATGAGATGGGACAGAGGCAGGCTGAGGGGCGGGCAGTTTCAAGGCCACTAAGATTAACACCAAAACAAAAACAGGGAGGGTGGGTGGAAATAACTGAAGAGCAGAATAACTGCCACTTCAGTTAAATATTCCTTCAACACAGTTTAAATCAAATTAAATACTGTATTTTTTTTTAAAAAAGTGCAGATAAAGGTACTTAAATTCTCTTATACGTCCTGTTGAATATAACCAAGTTCTTAGCTGGCCAAAGCTGAGGCTTTTAAGCAGAAAATATTTCACAATGCACCAGTTAAATAGGCAAGGGCAGGAAATCAAAGAATGTGGCTACCCCCACACCTGCAATTACTAGCAAATAACAAAATTCAGCAAACACTAGCTTCAGTTCAAGTTACTGAAGAGCAGAATAACTGCCACTTCAGTTAAATATTCATTCAACACAGTTTAAATCAAATTAAATACTGTATTTTTTTTAAAAAAAGTGCAGATAAAGGTACTTAAATTCTCTTATACGTCCAGTTGAATATAACCAAGTTCTTAGCCAGCCAAAGCTGAGGTTTTTAAGCAGAAAATATTTCAAAATGCACCAGTTAAATAGGCAAGGACAGGAAATCAAAGAATGTGGCTACCCCCACACCTGTAATTACTAGCAAATAACAAAATTCAGCAAACACTAGCTTCAGTTCAAGTTACTGAAGAGCAGAATAACTGTCACTTCAGTTAAATATTCCTTCAACACAGTTTAAATCAAATTAAATACTGTATTTTTTTTAAAAAGTGCAGATAAAGGTACTTAAATTCTCTTATACGTCCAGTTGAATATAACCAAGTTCTTAGCCAGCCAAAGCTGAGGTTTTTAAGCAGAAAATATTTCACAATGCACCAGTTAAATAGGCAAGGACAGGAAATCAAAGAATGTGACTACCCCCACACCTGTAATTACTAGCAAATAACAAAATTCAGCAAACACTAGCTTCAGTTCAAGTTACTGAAGAGCAGAATAACTGCCACTTCAGTTAAATATTCCTTCAACACAGTTTAAATCAAATTAAATACTGTATTTTTTTAAAAAAAAAGTGCAGATAAAGGTACTTAAATTCTCTTATACGTCCAGTTGAATATAACCAAGTTCTTAGCCAGCCAAAGCTGAGGTTTTTAAGCAGAAAATATTTCACAATGCACCAGTTAAATTGGCAAGGACAGGAAATCAAAGTATGTGGCTACCCCCACACCTGTAATTACTAGCAAATAACAAAATTCAGCAAACACTAGCTTCAGTTCAAGTTACTGAAGAGCAGAATAACTGCCACTTCAGTTAAATATTCCTTCAACACAGTTTAAATCAAATTAAATACTGTATTTTTTAAAAAAAAGTGCAGATAAAGGTACTTAAATTCTCTTATACGTCCAGTTGAATATAACCAAGTTCTTAGCCAGCCAAAGCTGAGGTTTTTAAGCAGAAAATATTTCACAATGCACCAGTTAAATAGGCAAGGACAGGAAATCAAAGAATGTGGCTACCCCACACCTGTAATTACTAGCAAATAACAAAATTCAGCAAACACTAGCTTCAGTTCAAGTTACTGAAGAGCAGAATAACTGCCACTTCAGTTAAATATTCCTGCAACACAGTTTAAATCAAATTAAATACTATATATTCCCTTCACATCCCTTGTTTATGCATTATTGTTACTATGTTCATTCTTCATATATATATATATATATATATATATATATATATATATTTATAAATATATAATATATATATACACACACACGCACACACACACACATGTATATATATATATATATATATATATATATATATATATATATATATATATATATATATATATATATATATATGTATATATATATATATATGTGTGTATAAATATATATATATTACATCTGTACATACGTATATACATTTCCTATGCTGGGCGCTGCTTACATCCGCACAGGCGCACTTGCATATGCTTACTGCGTGTTATATATGTTTACTGCTGCTTATTTGTTCTTACTTGTGCCTTATTCATTATGACAGTACCACTTTGATTGTAGTGATCTGGTTAATAGTCCCATGCGATACTCTCATTCACTTTTACATGTTTTAATGTCGGCTTTCAGCAGAACAGCATTCATTCCACAAGGAAAATTATATGTGCTATAGTAGAACTTGAACAGTGAATGCCTGTTCATTAGGCGGATGCTCTAACAACTGCACTATTGGTGTTCTTCTTCATGTATATGTAAGCATATTTAAAAAGTTTTAAATTGCATTTACTGTTTAGGACTACACACTCAAGTGTGTAAGCCTTTTATGTGTTTATTTACTGTATTATTGCATTATTTAGTCTGTTTCAACAAAAAAAAATACTATCTTGTTTGCTCGTTTCCCACCTTTTCTAGCCAGTCCATATCCCAGGCTTTGCTTGTCTCAGGACTTATGTTCTGTGCTCAGAGCTATCCAGACCTTGCTGTGGTAGAGGGAAGTCCTACTGCTTACCAGAGGGACTGGAGAGCATTTACTGCCTATCTAATGCTAGAGGAGTGGTTTCCAGCTCTGAAATTGTAATTTTATTAGTTTTTTTGGGCTGATTTCTATCTCTTTCAACTTTCTGGCTTAAAAATGCATGTGTTTGCATATTTTTCACATCGTGCAGCACTGCGAGGCTACAGTTAAACTACTCCAGGTACCAGAAATTCTGCTCTTCAAATTTTCCCTTAGAACTAGCTGGTTTCTCAGTAGTAGCACTAAAATCTGAACCCCAGTGACTAGCACTTGCTCTAGAACCTGCTGGAAAGCACTAGGAAGCCTGAAACTGATTCAAGCACTCAGCTGTCCTTGTCAATAAGGAGAAATTAATCATAGGCACTAAACAGCCTATAATTGCAAAGCACCTTGTAAAGGCAAGACTGCAGTGGTGGTGCTGAGGTAGCATTGTCGCCTTATAGCAAGACGTTGTCCCATTCGATTCTCAGCTAGAGCATCTTCTGTGTGGAGGCATACATGAATGGGGCATGCTTTCGTTGAAGGTTGTGTGTCGGGGCTGGCAACCTGGTACATAAAAATCCACTACCAATCATTAGCGGACCGGAGTTCCGCTGTGGTGTCCCCTAATCGGGAAAAGCTGAAAGACACAAACAAACTTGTAAAGGTAAGGGAAAACAGCTCTTAAACTTTACAAGAAAGCACTAGGAAGCCTGAAACTGATTCAAGCACTCAGCTCTCCTTGTCAATAAGGAGAAATTAATCATAGGCACTAAACAGCCTATAATTGCAAAGTACCTTGCAAAGGTAAAGGAAAACAGCTCTTAAACTTTACAAAAAAGCACCTAAACAGGCATGTATAAGGGTCAGCTTCCGGTGATTTCTCCTGTCCACCTGGTGAATCTTATGCATACTTGGGCAATGCGGCAACTGCCTCATGTACAAAGATAATCCTCTCCTCCTACCACCCAACACTACAATCCGAGAGAGATGTACTTACATAGCCAAACTGGAAGCAAACCTCTCTCCGGCCAAGATTGTGCTAGACAGTCAAGAGGAGAAGGTTAACACCTGCATTATACCTCAAGCAACTCATAGCCCTTCAAAACCCACACCATAAACACCCACACATAGCAACACTAAACCCACATATGTGGAGGCCCTTAACATTAACCTGCCCAAGCAACAAGGACCTCCAAGACCGAAACGCAAACAGACACCAGTCACAACCAAAGTGACACATAGCTCACAACACCAGTGTGCCACCTAACAATAGCCCCTAAGGCAAGACAATGTACCCAACACTTTAGTCATAGGTGACTATATGGCCAGGCACACTGATGTCCCACTCACCAGGCTGAACAAGGAGAAAATTACAGTCAACTGCCTGTCGGGTGCCAGGATCCGCCACATAACGCATGCATTCAAGTCACTCCAAAACAAGTACAAATATGACTCTGTCATTGTCCATGCTGGAGTGAATGACTTGAGACATACCTCCCTGGACTACATGAAAAGAGACATGGAAGAGCTATTGGATCATGTGACCCAGGCAGGTATGATCCTAGCCCTGAGTAGCATCCTGCCTTTGCCCAGAATGATACCACAATATAAAGACAAAATGACTGACTTCAAGAATTGGCTAAGCTTCTGGTGTCATTCAAAAGGGATCCTGTATCTGTCTGCCTGTGAAGACATGATCAACAAACCACGATGCTTTGCCAGAGATGGTCTGCACCTGTCACCCCTGGGATTCATGTTACAGGCTAAAGATCTTGCCACCCCATAGTGCCTTTTTTAGGCAAGGTTCAAAAGATAAAACCACCACCGTAACAGATGCAAGCATGCAAAATCTGAAGGTAATGCTACTCAATGCTAGAAGTCTAAACCTCAAAATGCACTCTCTAGAGGCACTTCTAAAAATGGAGAACATTGATATCTGTACAGTAACTGAGACCTGGTTTAAGGCTCCAGAGAGAACCCTTGCAATACCAGGCTACAATTCTTACCACACTTTTCGGGCACAAAACCGAAACACTAAAGGTGGAGGAGTGTCCATATTCACCAAGGATATTCACACCTCCAGGCTAGTTGCCCAACACAATGTGTCTGAAATTCTCCAGGTGCAACTAACACTAGGTAAGGCTGCAATCCAAATTGTAGCTTGCTACAGATCCCCCACCATGCCCTATGATTCTCACTACACCTTTCTAAACATACTGGAAAATATTAAGATACAACCAAACACCCTAATACTGGGTGATTTCAACTACCCTGCCATTAATTGGGAAAACTACTCGGGTACCAACTCCTTTTCCCAACTGTTTTTGGAATTCATAAATTCCAATGCCCTGGATCAACTAATCCATGGCCCCAGCAGGAACTCCAATATCCTAGACCTGTTCATTATCAACATGGGAGATAGATGCTCCACACCATTTGTCACCCCCTCATTGGTCAGGTCTGACCATAAGCAAATCACCTTTAATATCCACATCCCACCCTACTCCCCCCCAGTAAGGAAACCTCCTTAAAAAACTTAGCCAAAGCCAACTTCATGCTACTGAAGTCAGAAGTGACAAACTTCACAATACCCATGCAGACGGGATCTGGAAGTTTGACTGCAGAATCCTACACTAAGGCACTGTATGAGCACATCCACTCGTGCATGAATTTTGTCATCCCAAATAGAACCAGGATGCTCTTCTCCAAAAAAAGGAAGCCAATTTAATGGTCCCTGCTATAAACAAACTATACAACAGAAGGAATAAACTGTTGCAGAAAAGAGGAAAATCCCACGATGCAAAAAACTCCCTCACCAGCCTCAGTAAGAAGCTGAGATCCCTCATAAAATCCTCAAAAGCTAGTTACGACAATAAAATTGCCAAATTTTCCAAAGACAACCACAAGGCATTTTATAGTTATGTCAAGAATCGAAATGGCAATGCTCAGATCAGCTCAGAGCAACAACAGAATGGCATTAAATATACTGATCCCAAGGATATTGCCAATATCCTGACAGATCGATTTAGTGCCAACTTCACCCCCTCTCACCCCCTAAAGGGCCCATCTCAATACCAAAAGATTGCCAAATTCCAGTAATCACGGCCACACAGGTAGAAACCGTACTCTCCAAAGCTAAGAATACAGCATCCATGGGACCAGGTGACATCCCAGGCTGTGCACTACATGAACTACAAAATGAACTGGCACCTCACCTAAGTGTCATGTTTAATCATAGCCTCACCTCAGGCTTCATGCCCACTGAGTGGCGCACAGCTACAGTTATCCCGCTCCATAAGGGAGGATCCACCTTGGATCCCTGGAACTACTGTCCCATCAGTCTGACAAGCCTGATCTGCAAGGGCATGGAACGCATTATCATGGAACTTATAAACAAAGACATTGGCAACCTTCAAACACTGGACCCCACCCAGTTTGGGTTTGTGAAGGGCCAATCTTGTCTCCTGAATCTGATTGACTTCTTTGAGCTGTGGATGAGGGTAAAGCAGTCCACACAGCCTATCTGGACCTCACCAATGCCTTCAACACCATTCCCCACTCTGGAATCATAGATAAACTTACTAAGCTGGGCATAAATCCCTACATCACTCGATGGGTTGCCAACTGGATTACTGACAGAACCCAGACTGTAAAAGTAGCCGATTCCAAATCCAGCTCCAGACAAGTGACAAGTAGAGTACCTCAGGGTTCAGTCTTGTGACCACTCTTGTTTGGCATCTACTTCTCTGAAGTACAGGCCAACACTAAGGGACTCTGGCTAACAAATTTCGCAGATGACTGCAAACTGGGAGCCATTATTGAATCTCCAAATGATGTGGATATTTTACAAAAGGGCCTTACAGAAACAGATGCCTGGTGCCAGAGCCATGGGCTCAAGCTTAATGCCAAGAAATGTATAGTTATCTTCTTTGGAAAAAAAACATGTACCCATGAATTACCACTTAGGTGGCAGGACACTAAACATTGAAAGTGTGATGAGAGACTTAGGGACACAGGTGGACAGTGGTCTCACTTTCGATAAACACATCACCACAACAGTCAGGAAATCCTTCTATGTGGCACACCTCATCACTAAGGGATTTTCATCAAGAAAAAAGGAGGTCATTGTCCCACTGTACCCATCCCTCATTAGACCCTTTATAGAGTATAATACCCCGTTGGATATCTACCTCACAAGATATCTGCAACAGCTGGAAAGGCCACAGAAATACCTCACTAAAAGAATCACAGGCCTAAAGCAGTTGCCATATGCTGACCGTCTAAAAAATCTCCAGCTATACTCTGTGGCATATTGTCTACTCAGAGTCGATCTCTGCTTAA
>NC_056745.1:794041752-794131752 GCF_019279795.1 Protopterus annectens
ACTACACATGTACCATTCCTTACTGCTCTAGACACGTACCATATGTTGGCTCACTCCAAGTATATTCAGATGTCCCAAGCTGATAGTCCTGGGACATACTTTCATATAATGGTCACGGTGTTCAATTAGTCTTCCGGTTTTTGGCTCATCTGACTGTTGACTGGGACTGCCCTGTACCTGTTTGAAAGTCACACATAGAACTGAGACATAGTTAATTCCACTTTTAGCATCCTACCTGTGGTTGGAGATGCAGAGGTTTGCTCACCTCTGGGCAACTTGATATGACAGCACAAAATATTACGGGGGGTTCCGCTACTGTTTCCCTTCACATTCGTTATTACTGCTATATTGTGACCATGTTCATTCTTTATATATATATATATATATATATATATATATATATATATATATATATATATATATATATATATCTACATACACATGCATATACACCTACATGCTTATTTACATTTCCCATACTGTTGAATGACCGCCACTTACCGTCGCGCATACATGCTTGCATACCCGTTTACGTCTACTTTAAAACACCTTAATCACCTTATATCCGACTGCCATTATTGTGGCCATCATATAAAATTAGTCCTTGCATGGCTTGGACCCGGGAACAGGAACACCATAGTTACTGGTTTTAAACCATCCATGATACATTCTCTATGGATGGTAATTAGGATATATGACTTTACTACAGCCATTCCACAGTACTGGCAACAAATGTGACAGTCAGGTGATGTACATATGTGTAGTACATGTTACTATTCATATGTTTCTGAGATGCATACGTATATATTTGCAAGTATACATATTTATGAATTGGTCACATACTTGACAACTACTTATATGCATGTATGTGTGATGTGTAGCGATGCAAATATAAGTATGTATGTTTATAGATATAGGACTACATATCTGGAGTTATAAATAAGTTAGAAATGGCCATGTATATGAATGACCGCATATGGGAGGTACCTGTACCGTTTGCATACAGCGGTTGTGTGCATCATTACGACGAGGAACCTGGACAGGCAAAACAATTTGTGAACATGTAAAGGACATGGACATGTAAAGGAGAAAGGTATATATTCCCGATAATGCACGTGGGGTGAAATGCATCATGGTCAGATGTTTAATCCCAGGTCGTAGGTTCTGCAGGACCAGCTGATGGCTGAGCAGGGTTGTGGACAACTACTGCTCATACAACTTGTGTCCAGATGTCTACGGGACTGGACATTGTGGTGTGCCACCAAGTCTAATCTTTAGAACAGATACTTATCCCATGAGGGATAGCCAAAACTTTTGGGGACCAATGACTTTCATTCATTTGGATTTACGAAAATGAGGGAGGGGTATACATGCACTGCATGCATACTTTGCAATCCTAAGACTACCTAGGGTGAGACTGCCTACTAGATATGAGTAGGGGTCACTATGTGCAGATATGGCTGTGCCAAGCTAGCAGCCCAAGTATGGGTGGTTTTGGTGGATGTTCAGGAAGGGGGGGGTGCTGTGGAAGGGATGATGGGTATTCAGTTATGTATCCAGGTGTGTTGGAGTTGGATGGCTCAGTTCAGGCCAGACCATTATGTGGGTGTGAGCTGGTAATGTTTCTGTACATGTGTATCGCACATTTTTAATGTTCATATGTTTGTGGGATTGTGTTCTACAGTATGGCCTGTCAGGTTGTATTGTGGATGTGAATGTTTGTTCTTTGGTTTTCTTTCTGATTCACCCACTGCTCCCTCATACACCTCCAGTTCACCTGTTGTGCATCTGACCCAGTCTCCCCTTGGTGAATTATTACAATACCCGTCACCCCCCACCCCCATATTCCACGCACACCATCCATCCCTTCTCTGGTTGATGGCCCATGGCACAGACAACAAAACACATTGCATACACTACATATCTCTGGTACCAATATGGTTGTAAGGATGACCTTAGCATTTTTGATCTTCCACATGCTGTACTTCACGCACATAGGTACATGCAAATACTTATCTTTCATGACATGGTAGGTAGACCCGTGTAATACCCTTTCCTCTTTGGGCTGTCCAGACAAGGATGACTTGGACCGCGAATGGGCAGATGTTGAGCGAATGCTATGACCATTGGTAGTGATGCCACCTTTTCAAACGACCAAAGTGGGACATTTTTGTGACACACACATTAGATTTTACAGGCCAACACATACCCACAGTCAATACAAAGGATAGTACTTTAGTTTTATGCCTAAATGAAAGCTTATTGTTGTAGCAATTTAGTTGTTTATTCTGTTTCTTGTAACAGTTGGGTATTTTACATACAGAAATTACTATTTTATGGAACTACTACATAAAATATGGGACATAATTCTGTCCTACAATCGCAGGACATTTAACGTTAATATTTTTTGATAGGGACACAACTGACCAGAGAGGGACTGTCCCTCACAAAGTGGGACAGGTGGTAACCCTAACCATTGGGCTAGGCTTAGCAAAGGGCAGCGGCGCATTAACATGCTGCATTTTGCTTCTACTTGGTATAACAATCAACACTACAATAGAATACGGGCACGGGGTTTTAAATGTCATTTGTTTGAGGGACAGGGACTCAATATTCAGCTACGTGCCTTTGTGTTTACTTTTTATTTTGGTGTTCGCAAAACTGTCTTGTATGCTTTGCATACATTTCAGTGTCCACGGACACTGACAGGAGTGATTATTATTAGAGGCAGGCTGTACTAGTCAGCATTTTAGGTTGCGCTTCTGCAGCTGACATGTTCACGCCTCCGTGCAGCGCTTAGACATGCCCCCTGCACTCATGCACGTTTCCTATGTACGTGGACGTTGCGGCAGCGCACCTTCATTAATATGCATGTGATGCTGCTGTGCCATATGTACACCACACGGTAGGTGCAAGGCTAACACTGTCCTTGCACTGAGCTTCATGAATCCCAGGGATTGTTTCATCTACAAATAAAGTAGTTGTTGCCCTTGAGGAATAAATTTCCCATGTTGCATTAAAAAATTATAAGCTAGTAATATCGCAGTAGAGAATGGATGGCAAACTGATAGGTTCATAGTTACTAGGTATATTCACCAAAAAAGACTGTAGCATCCACCCCATTTACAACACAGTACAGTATCAGCAATGCATCTTCTTACTGTGGGAGTAGAACCCACAGCCTTCTGCATCAAAAGCAAGTACACTACCTGTTATGTTATTAACAATGCAAGCAGACTCACCATAAGCAGTACTAAACTTTTGTTCCCCTGCAGCTCTCAGCTCCTTGAAAAATCTACTCGACACTCCACTGTATCTCTGAACTTTGCAGCACAAGAAATCTGGAACAAGCCAAAATGTACTGGGGGGGACAAAAGCCCAAAAACCAGGGACACATTTTAAACATTGCTTGAGGAATAAATTTCCCATGTTGCATTAAAAAATTATAAGCTAGTAATATCGCAGTAGAGAATGGATGGCAAACTGATAGGTTCATAGTTACTAGGTATCTTCACCAAAAAAGACTGTAGCATCCACCCCATTTACAACACAGTACAGTATCAGCAATGCATCTTCTTACTGTGGGAGTAGAACCCACAGCCTTCTGCATCAAAAGCAAGTACACTACCTGTTATGTTATTAACACTGCAAGCAGACTCACCATAAGCAGTACTAAACTTTTGTTCCCCTGCAGCTCTCAGCTCCTTGTAAAATCTACTCGACACTCCACTGTATCTCTGAACTTTGCAGCACAAGAAATCTGGAACAAGCCAAAATGTATTGGGGGGGACAAAAGCCCAAAAACCAGGGACACATTTTAAACATTGCTTGAGGAATAAATTTCCCATGTTGCATTAAAAAATTATAAGCTAGTAATATCGCAGTAGAGAATGGATGGCAAACTGATAGGTTCATAGTTACTAGGTATCTTCACCAAAAAAGACTGTAGCATCCACCCCATTTACAACACAGTACAGTATCAGCAATGCATCTTCTTACTGTGGGAATAGAACCCACAGCCTTCTGCATCAAAAGCAAGTACACTACCTGTTATGTTATTAACAATGCAAGCAGACTCACCATAAGCAGTACTAAACTTTTGTTCCCCTGCAGCTCTCAGCTCCTTGTAAAATCTACTCGACACTCCACTGTATCTCTGAACTTTGCAGTACAAGAAATCTGGAAAAAAGCCAAAATGTATTGGGGGGGGGACAAAAGCCCAAAAACCAGGGACACATTTTAAACATTGCTTGTATAATGTTGAAAAGTTTCTACAATAAAATGCTGTGTTACCACCATACATTTCATTGCCAAGTCTTGAACCCAGTGGAACCCTGTGCAAAACAGTCACAGCAATATACCACTATGCCATATCAGCTGTTTTGTAAAAGAGAGGTAGACTGAAACTTAAATGACTACCATTTAGTGAATTCAGTTCTCACCATAGCTGTCAACCTCTTAGCACAAAACAAACACCTGAACAAAGCCAATAATGGGGGAATACAGCGCCCAAACATATTCATTGAATTCAGTTCCCACCATAGCTCTCAACTTTAACACAAAAATCTGGACAAAGCCAATAATGGAGGAATACAGTCCCACAAATAAACTTAGAAAATTGCTAGAATAAAAGATCATGTACTTTCTGAAGAATATGAAGTCTGAAATTCAAACGCCTGTTATTTTTATTTAACATTTTTTAACCAGGATAGTCTGACTTGGAACAAAAGCCAATTTTCAGCAAAGGAGGGGAAATACTCCAGACACATGTCTTTGTAAGATGGAAAGACATGCAGACTCCACACAGAAAGCACCCCAGACAAGAATCAAACCAGAGAACCTGTAGATGTCAGGCAACAATTCACCACTGCACTACTAACTTTGCCAGGAACAACAAACATACAGAAACCACAGATTATATGAGGAACAGAACAAATATGATGCAAAAATCTGCAGATTTTTTACAAATGGTGGTGGATAGGGAATTCAGGCCCTTACTACCTGCACCCAAGGTACAGAGTTCAAGCCTGAGTATTCTCTACCCACCACCATGTGTTATCTCTAGCCATCCGTATGTAGCAACTGGGGCATTACACACAGACACACACACTGTTCATCTTCTGTAGCAGCCACATCAGTCCTGAATCTGTCCCCTGCAGCAAACCACTCTATACAGATCAACTGTCCAACCTCTGTAGCAGCCCGTGCAAGCTATACTGGTTTCTCTGCAAGGCAAGAGTAGGCTGGAGCCTCCAGCATGTGGGCGATGCAGTCTGGTGTCCTTCTGGTCTGTGTGGTAGGGTGGAGATCCCTTTCTTCCCTATCCGGACTGCCTAACACAGCAGTCTGGAGTTCCATGAGTACCAGGAACTCCAAGCACACATGCATGGAGTTCTGGGACTCACAATTTTGTTTTTATTCTTTTCTTTTTTTCTTTCTACAGGTAGGGGGACTCACAATTTTTTTTTTATTCTTTTCTTTTTTCTTTCTACAGGTGGGGGAGGCAGCAGTCCTGCAGTCCTATAGCACGAGCCACCCCTGAGCACCTCACAAAGAGAATTACTGGTCTCAAACAGATGCCCTATGCAGACCATCTCAAAAAACTCCAGCTTTACTCCATAGCATATCGCCTACTCCAAGGTGATCTCTGCCTAACATCTAAAGCTATGTCAAACCCAGAGCTGTTGGACATGCTACACCTAAAGAAAATCTCAATCCCTCTGAGCTACATGCTCAAGGGATCTAAACCTTGTCACCACAATAAACAGGACGTGCTGGAGAGATAGATTCCTGTCCCGGAGACTTCTTATACTCTGGAACAAGCTACCTATCTATGTCAAGCAAAGTTCCTCATTAGCACTCTTCAAGAAAAATCTTGATGAGTGGATGAGAAATAGGAAATACACCACGGGGATCACTTCTGTGGGTCTGCTCGACAGGGGCACAGGAAATTAACTTTCTTGGGTGGGGTAAGCCAGGGAACCTTGTTGGCCAGGCTTACTTAGGCCCTTGGGCCAATAGCCTAGTACCTACTTATGAACCTATGAATTAGTTTAAGTAGTTGGTTTTAATAGTTGTACATAGCTGGAAATGATAACCTGAATTAGAATTAAATAGCTGGTTTTCAGCCTGTCTTTGTAGTTGTCACAACTTGACATAGGTCTAGGCAAGGGTTTGATTCCTGATGCAGAGAATGCGCTGTGGAATAAATAAGCAGTAATATATGGGAGAATGGTAACATTTAATTGCATTAAAGTGTAGTTGATAGCATTTGTTTGGGGTAACAACTGGATAAAGGTAGGGTCTACTGTCCTAAAGGTTGGAGAACATCAGTTCTGTGACTGGCCAGATTGGAAGTGATATGTAAGAGCAGGGTTCAGGAAAGAACAGAGAGTGAGTCACAGTTAGCTGTAGGATTGGAGAGCTTCATAATGAGCTGTAGCTGTAAGAGGGGTGTCACCGCCCGATAGTTAGTGGGACCAGGTAGTGAACTCTGAATGAAACTAATTATTGTGGCCACCAGGTGGCACTGTGTCTGCATATGAGGCCAGATTGCTAATTGGGAATGGCTGGGTAAGACTGTAGACAGAGCAAGATGGCAGGGATAAAATAGAGTGAGTTGGGCTTGTAAGACCAGTATAGGTGGTCTGTTAGCCTTAGCATGAAAGGAAAATGTCCAGTAGGATAGTAGCAAAGTTTTCTAGTAGTGGACGGGTGGGGAAAAAATTATAGATATATGGACACTGCAATGCCATATGTTCGGATCAGCGTGCTATATTAGTGAGCTAGAGCAGGGAAGAGATGAGATAAAGAACAGCTCTAGCATTGTCAGTATGTTACATAGAAGAGTTTGCACATCATAGATTGGAGTGTAGACTAGTGTTCTGAAGAGAGCTGATTATAGCAAGAGTTCCGGCCAGGTTAGCAGAAATAAATTCCTGGGGGTCTACCTTTAACAGAGTTCAGTACACTGAATTCACAGGTAGCATTAGAGGTAACGCATTAATTAAAAAGCAGGACATTTAACCATTTACACCAACAGACAAGCTAGGTAATATTAGGGAATGCAGCTGAAATAATATCACATTAACCCATTTAAGCATATATTATTATGCCAAAGCGGCTGAAATAGCATCAAATTACCACAACTCTCTTTAACAGTTAAAGCATATATTATCGCACCACAGACTGCACTACTGTAAGCACGCTAAACAACATCAGCTGTAGTCAAGTTCTGTCGGCAACTATGCACAGAGAGTGTTACACTATAACAAGCTTGCCGAGTATGATCTTTTCCGCATTACCTACATATCTGTTTCATTTGCAGTCATTATCCCTACATTACCAGGTATAACATGTGCAGAAAAAAGAAAAAAAAACATTTACAGAACTAGTAGTTTTCACTTACATTTGTAGAATACACTGTGGACTGGTAGTGCAGGGAAGGGCCATCTGCAATTGGCGCCAAACTTTAGTGGATTTAAAATCTCGGCTGGACAAGAAGATAAGGGGAAGGGGTATAAAATGCTATAGGTAGACGTCAAGATGATGTGCACCAAGGTCTGGGGGCAGGGATCCTGAAAAAAAAGTATTAGTGAGCTTAACAAAGGTAAGCTATCCCAAATCAAGTTTTAAGATGTTACAATTCAAACATTAGAAGCCAAATTAGAGTGAGAAATAATGTACTATCCTAAATCTAGCTTTATTCTGTTCATGGTTTACTGTTAGGAAGCTAATTGGTAGAGTGTTTAGTCAGTTGAAAGTGGGGGAGGGGGTAGCAGGAAGCAGGGATGGGTTTCCTGCTTAGGAGCACAGTAGGGTATTTCAGCAACAGTACAGGAGAGCTACGATACTTTCTATCTAATTCTAAAACATATATATATATATATATATATATATATATATATATATATATACACACACACACACACACATACATACATACATACATACATACGAAGAGAGAGAAAATAAGTAATATGGTCTATCACATGACTGCCTCACGTGTTCAGGGGTTTGTGTTCACATTCTGCTATGGAGTCAATTATCTTCTAAGAATTTAACCAGTGTCACTACTACATGCAAACATCTGGGTCCACAAAGGTTATGCATCACAGTAGACCATATTTAAAAATACTTTGTTGTATTTGTGCTGAACTGAATGGCAATAAAATTAGTATCCCCACATCTATAAGATTACTGCTGGTACATAAAAATATAAACAGAGCAAAGAAAATTAAAGTGTTGGATGGTTAAAAAAGATCTTCAGAAAAAAATTCTGGAATTACTATAATCTGATAAAGTAATCCACATAGTTATTTCTTTTGAATAAGCATTTTGCTTTTCTGCAGTGTTAATTTTACAGATGTAAACAACTAAGAGTAAAAACAATAAACAGTAATAAGTTGGGGAAAAACAAATAAATGAGTGCTTTTGCCTTCTCAGCAAAGACTTCCTTAGAGCTAATGCAAACTTACTTTAAATATTTGCAACACAATCTGAAAAAAAGCAGCTTCCTGTATCTACAAGTTGGATGGGGCTCCCCAGGGTGTGTGAGGAAGATTATGTGAAAAAATGGTGGCTGATCACTTGCAATCTCTTAATGTCAGTAAAATCTGAGCTGGGTATAAATTTAACTTAGATTGACACAAGTGATAGTTTCTATCCTCCTTGGGGAAACCCAGATAGCAGAGCAGAGAACAGTGTAAGAGATTTAAGCAATTTATTTAATATCAACATTTTGTATCTGGGCCAGTCCCTCCAATTAGAAAAAGAAAGCTTGATACAGAGCTCTACATGCCTTGCAGTGTACAGAGCTAATCTCTGAGAAACAAGTGGGCTGTCAAGAGTCAAGTAAAATGTTATATCCTTTTCCTTTAGAATGGTTCATCTGTGGAGCTCTGTGAATAGGAAAACACTAGCACTCTAAGCCTTAATAAAAGCATACCAGGACTTCTTCAGGTCAAATGTGAAGAAGAAAACTGGCTGTGGTTGAAAGGGATTTGTAACCAAAGGGTTACCACCTTCTCAGTTGCAAAAGGTAACCCCTGGCCATGATAACGATGGGTTCATGGCCAGTAGGTGTAGAATTCCTTTGAATGCACACATGGTAAGAGTGAAATAGTGATAAACTGGAGGTTAGACAACCTAGCTTGGGTGCATACCTCTCAACCATCCAGATTTTCACAGAATGCCCAGGTATTTGTCCCAGACTTTTGTTCTATTCCTCATAAAAATTGTGGCAAATCAGTCAGGATTGAATTCACTATCCATAAACTAGCAGAAAGTATTCTTAAGAGCTAAAAATGAGTTTGTGGACTATTTAAATCAGACCACTGATTTTTTTAAAGCTCACATTTAAGCATTCCCGAACCTTGATAGATTTTCTTGATGTTTGTGTCTTGAATACCCCTGATAGTTTTGATACTCAACTCTATAGTAAACCATGCAAGAAAGGTAGCATACTGCAGTGTTACATTATGCACCCTAAGTATATAAAGTGTAATGTGCTGGAAGGGCAATTTTATAGACATGCAAGACTGAACAGAAAATTATGAGAATGTGCTTTCCTCTTTTGATACCCTGAGTGAGGACTTTACCTCTAGGGAGTACTCTGAACATGAGATAGGGATGGTACGTCATGAGGATCTGTCACATAGAAATGATTCGGCTAGGGGATTCAAAGATGGCTGCTGTTCTGTAAACACTGCTAATCTCCAGCTCTTCAATACTTATGGAATAAACTTAACCCAGAGGTAATACCAGGACCTATGTAAAGCAATACTCTGAGCTAACAACTCTAATCAACATCCAGAAACCCAAAAAAGTGAAAATAAACCTGAAAGATTAACAGATCTATCAAGATTACAACAGATTAACTGGATCTGTGGAAAGAGACAAGGAAAAGAAGCCATGTGCTCAGGGCACTTTACACACTCATCTTTATCTATAAAACAAGACGCCTTACTTTTACAAAATGTCAAATGAAGATAAAAATATGGACACTACAACAACAAAAACTAAACTCTCAGAATTATTATCACCTGAGAAAGATTTGAACTCTAAAAGGCAGAAAATAACAAAGCAACAAGACACTGCAAAAACAGAATAAAAATAAAGCAGATCAACTAGCAAACCTGGATGATATAAAAGCAGCCTTGCTACCTATCCAAGAGGCAATAAAAGAGCTGTCTACTCAACAGCAATCATTTGGAACTTCCTTCAATCAAATCTTGGAAAGAATGGACAAATCTGAAGCCAAAATCACGGAGAATGAGGAAAAAAATAGCCCTTCTATCCAAAAAATCTGACTCACATGAAACAGACAAACAAACCATGCAAGCAAAAATTATTGATCTTGAGGCAAGATCCAGAAGGAATAACATCATCAAAGGCATCCCGGAAAATATACAGCACAATGAACTGATTCCTTCTATCATTCATATATTTGCAACACTACTCAAAGACCAAAAAACAGCCCATCAAATAACAATAGAGAGAGCACACAGAGCCCTGAGAGAATCACAAACTTCAAATATGCCAAGACCTGTCTATGCCAAACTACTTAACTTTCAAGATGTTAATAAAATATTATTTTCTGCAAAGAAAAATGCGGGATCTTTAATGTGGAACAAGAACAGAATCTCTCTAGCCCAGGATCTGCCTCTACAAATCAGACATGCCAGACAGCTCTTATCTCTTTATTGCAAATTTCTGATGGACAAAAAACTAAAATTCCAAATGAAATATCCAAATACATTAGTAATTTCTGTGGATAGGGTCAAATACTCATTCACCAACAATAGAGAAACAAAATCTACCTTCATGACTGTTTTTAAAAGAATTCCCGCCTTAGACAACTAGTTTCACTCTCCGATGTGACTTACTGAGCCCTTGAGACTGGATTCACGAAATAACAACAGCCGAGGACTTACTTTTTCCATAGTTTGTTCCTGCCTTGCCCTAGGCCACATTTTTGGAGTGGCGCGACCTCATTTCTTGTTCTGCAAGCCACGAGAGCCCCAACAGGAAGTACACAACATCCGTGTCACGCTGGCTTTCCCACGGGAGGAACTGAATGTTGCTTTGCTGCTCTAGAGGTCGTTTTCGAGAGGTGGCACTTCCGGAAGTCCATCCGCATCCAGAATCCCCCTTTGAGAAGCTAAGCAATTGGCTTAGCTGTCTAGCAGCTCGGAGAGAAGGTCAAAGGAACTGTAATTAAAAAAAAAATAAAGTACTGATGAGGAAAGCACTAAAAAAAAATGTAAATACTATAGTTAAACCACATATTCTCTTTCCCCATAGCTATTAAATGTCAAAGTTAATTAAAGTTTCTAGCTTCACACAGCATAATGGAGTTGTAAAAACATATTGCACTGCTAACAGACATGAAAGTTCTAGGTTTTAATACAACAAGTCACATAAACCTAAGTGACTACACTCTTGATTTTATAAACACAGGGTTTAATTTCACTTATGTTTAACCTAACACAGTTAGTTGTGCCATTTTTAAATTTTTGCTCAGACTTAATAAGAGAGTCTATAGTGAATATGGTCCCTTATATGAAAACAAATTTGTTCTAAACTGCAAACTGGATAACCCCTATCCTAGAATTAACACACACACTAGTTCTGAGCTTTCTAATCTACATAAAAGCACTATTACGTCTCTAATATGTCAGGACTTGAATTTTTCTGGTCAGACAATTTTCCGAAGGTAGCAAATTAGGTAATTTAATACCGAATAAAAACATAATACTGTAATAAGCTGATACCAACAGAAGCTTATAAATAACATCTGAAAGTTCAGCTTTAAAACACGCTACCTGTTATATCATATTGTAGACCCAGGCAACTTCAGCTACATAGAACTGCAAATGAAATCTACACATACTAATAATCAATAATCATACAAATAATCAATGCTGTCTGCTGTACATCTCGCAAGTTATTCCACTGAGTAAATGTTATTATGACACACTGTACATAGTTTCAGTTCACTTAAGTGCATTTGGTTCTCAATACATTTTGGATCTGAAACCAACATAGAATGACTTTGCATAACTTTGGTGACTAAGAAAATATGTTTGTTAATGTATTAAGACTATTACAGAGTCTGGAATAGAACTAGGTTCTCTCCTGTTATATATAATAGGTGTCTCATTAGGGTAGTAAAACATTTATTTTCTTTCTTGTTTCAACCCTATCTTGCACAGTGCTATAACAATACCGAGTACTTGTACATAGCCTTAAAGTTTCATGGGTCGGTAGCTTGAGGAAACATCTATACACCCCACCCTTCTTAAATCTTATACTAAAGAGCCAACAAAGCCTTATAGAAGGGCTTATGCTTTTGATTACCACTGATTAATCACTGGTTGTTCAAACCTACTCGAATTGACTTCTAAATGTCTACCTAATTACTTGTGACTATATTCACGTATGTACAGAAGTCTGAAATTGATATATAGTTATATGGTTTTCTCCAGGACCCATCAGAGTAAGAATGTGTAAAGTATAATATCTGATAAATGTCGAATCGGTGGTAGAGAGGATCCGCGTTAAGACCTTTTTAACAGAAGGCCATTCAAGACTTAAACAAAGCAGGGCAGGGGTAACAAAACTGGTGGGATCAATGATTCTTGGATCATTTGAACTCCAAAATTGAATATTCACCCAAAGCAAGGTAAGAAACAGAGACATCAGTCTCCTGCCAAGGAGAGGAAGAATCACATACAAACTAAGACTAAACGAGGAATGAATATAATTTATGAATATGGTTAATAAACTAAGCTTGTGACAACAATTTATAGTTGATAAACTTTCAAATACTGATAGGGATAAGTTTCTTAAATTGATGTTCCCTGCTTTTCGTCAAGACCAGGTCTGGTTAAAATAGTTTTCAAACTTGGACACCCCATAATAAAACTCATAAGAAGAGACTTGGGTTACAAAAGCAGTGTTAGGGAATGAGTGGGATTGGCTTTGTACAAATAGTTTTAGGTCATACAGGGCCATTAAGATTCTTTTACCTCTTAAACACTAACACACAAGGTATATATATACTAATAACACAAAAAAATACAAAAAACAAATCTTGCCAGGTCCTGTTAAATTCCTGGTCCAGGAGATTAGTGGGTAGCCACAGGGAAGGGATGGGAATAAAAGAATGCTTTCATAACATATTTTTGATGAGAAATAAACACAACCCAATATATTTACACAAATTTACAAGACTACTTACATAAAATAAAAACTTTATAAATGTTGGAAATAGATTCATGGAACATTAAAGGGCTCCAGAACATTAAAAAAAGGAAACTGTTTCTTCACCTAGTTTTGCAGGCAAAGACAATCTTCATACTAATTCAAGAAACACATTTATCTATTGAGCAATGGACAGAATTAAAAGGCAAAAAATGGATAAGAGAAATTATAGCCTCTGAAGGCAAAACCAGCAGTGCAGGAGTAGCTATAATCATTAAGACCCAATACCAAGATAAAATTATAGAAACCAAAATAGATAAAGAAGGTAGATGGTGTTATGTGATCCTTTCAACTCCCGATTATGATAAGCCCATTTTACTTCTCAATATATATGCACCCTGTAATAACCAGCACTCCTTCTTCGCTTCATTGTATCCTATCTTAAATCAATACAATAATCACTACATGATCATAGGAGGTGACTGGAATGCATATCAAAACCCAAAAAAGGATAAATCTAGCCCACAGAGATCATACAACAAACAAGCAGTTTTAACATTAAGCAAACTCAAATATGACTTTAATCTATATGATCCCTTCAAATATGGTAATAACCCAAATACCTCAAATAGTTTTACATTCTACTCCAACTGTCATAAAATGTGGTTGAGAATTGACTTTTTCCTAATTTCAGAAGCACTAATTAACCTTGAACCCACAGTATCCGTTCATGCTCGTTACTTGTCTGACCACTCTAAAATTTATTTATTTTTATTTTATTTTATTTTATTTTATTTTACATTTGTTGACCGGGCTAGTCCAACTGGATACATGTCCATTTTCAGTGGAGGCCCGGGGAGAAAAGCTCCAAGGTCATAGTTAGATTAACAAAACAAAAACATTGATGTTGATACACAAGATAATCTACTGGTTAATACATATACAATTATAAACCTATAACAAGTGAGTACAATAAATACACTGATGCTTACAGACCAAATAAGAGAAAACAAGAATTATTAAATGATTTCATGAGGTACAGATTTGAACAGCCAGACAAGGAGGGCTAAAATAGGGTGATCTTTGGTTTTTGGGTTAGGCAGAGGCTGTAGGAGCCTAGGTACGGCTGAGACAATAGCTTATTAGTCTGGACTGGAGCAAGGGCATAACCATTTGGATTTCAAGTATGCTCTAAGATGTAATTTAAATTGGTGCTGAGAGGGCATAAGTCTTAGGTTTGCTAAAACCACCAAAAATAATACACTATATCCGGGATACAATTGGTCCCTAAATCCCAATCTTTTAAATGAAAAGGAAATAGTTCAGGAAGTTCAGGACATTCTTAAAATGTCTCTAGTCAATTTAGTAAAACAAAAACACCCTCCTGATATTGAATGGGCGGCAACTAAAGCTCAGATAAGAGGTATCTTTATCCAAAAAGCTTCTTATTATAAGGGAACCCAACTCAGAGAGGAACAACAACTAGAGGCTAAAATTAAATCATTAGAACAGGATTTAATTAAAAATTACAACATGCAAACTAAAACTGAACTATTGAAATGTCAGAAAGACCTTTTCTTGGTTCACAACAATAATCTATCATTTCATGAAACAAAAATACTTGCAAAATATGCTAACCATATACAGACACCATCATGAGCACTAGCAAGGATTGTTAATCAGTCTAAAACACCCACTCAAATTTCTGAAATAATCTATAAGAACAAGATTTATATGAAAACCGAAGATATTATTAACACCTTTGAAGTTATATACTCACAAATCTATGGAGAACAAAAACACCTACTCATAAATGAAAATAGTAGAGACTTCCTACAAAAACTTAATTTTCCAAAAATTGACGTGAATCAACAAAAAGAATTAATAGAACCAATAACCACTGAAGAAATAATAACAATCAAAAAATTGAAATCACACAAATCTCCTGGCCCAGATGGCATCACAGCGGAATTTTACAAAACATTTTACCGTATCACTGCACAAATTTTATTTCACATATTAAACTATATAATAAACAATAAAATTAATGATATACACTTTAACACATCCAAAATGATTTTCATACCCAAAGAAAAAGCAGATCCTCAGAATCCGGACAGTTACAGACCCATATCATTACTCAATATTGATACCAAAATGTTGACATTTATTCTGGCTAATAGACTGAAAAAAATAACAGACATACTTATTTCGAGTGAACAATCTGTTTTTTTAACATCTAGGCAAACCAGTGACAATACACTAACACTTCACACGCTAACTTCGTATGCTAACCATAATAACCTTAACATATATGCACTCATTATAGATGCTCATAAGGCCTTTGATAGAGTTAACATAAAATTTTTATTCCAAATCTTACCCTACTTTAATATACCCCAAGAATTTATTCTAACCCTACAAACACTATACAATAATCCTTATGCAACATTATATATAAATAAAATGTGGTCTAATAGAATCCAAATCAGAAATGGCACTCGTCAAGGATGTCCTTTATCTCCCTTATTGTTTAACCTATATCTAGAACCCCTATTTTTAAACATCAAACAAAATGTTTATCACAATGCCCCAGTAATATACAACACCAAAAGTTCCTTGTCAGCCTTTGCTGATGACCTTAACATATATTGTACAACGCCAACCACAGACACCAAAAAAATACTAACGGCTATTGAAAACTTCACATCAATATCAAACTATAAAATAAACATTAAAAAAAACAACATCTTCCCTTTAAAAACTCCAAAACCTTCCTCACTGCTACCATTGATAGGTGAAATAAAATCTGAAGAAAAGATTAAATATTTAGGAATTACATTCTCTACAGATAACAAAAATGTTTATCTTAATAATATTAAACAAAAGTGGGACCACATTCTATTTGATGTAAAGAGATGGAAAGATCTGAAACTACCACCATTAGCCAAAGTCTCGATTTTCAAAATGAATATCTTGCCCAGATTATTATACATCTTTATGTCTTCCCAGCTATTAATACCCAAGAAATTTAAGCAAATTCACACTGAATTCGCTAAATTTATATAGGAACCAAAAAAAAGTAAAATCTCATATGATAAACTGATGACCCCAAAAAACAAAGGTGGATTAGATCTACCAAATTTTGAAAACTACTACTTAATCATAAACGCCAATAGAACTTTAAGAATTGCAAACTGCAGTACACTAGGAAATAGTTGGTCCCCACATTGGGTAAGAATATATTTTAAACATATTGAAAGCCTGAATATAAATCCCAAATCACTACCTTTCTTAAGCAGTAAAAGCATTAAAGCATTTAACCTAATGGAACCCCTTAAAAATTATGTAACATTAACACAAAATATCTTTAAATCAGTAAATCTCATTCAAACCATGATGATCCTACAACCTATACACAAAAACCCAAACCTGAAAATTAATAACCAACTACTAGACCTGAAATAATTCCCACTTATAATTAATATAACACTACAAGATCTATACCCATATTTAAACTGCTCCGCTCATGAAATAAGAAATCAATTGGGTCTTCCCAAGTCATATCTGTTGATCTTGAGGCAGATTAAAGAAATGTGTATAAGTTACTTTCAAGATATTAACATCAAGAAAGATGACTTAATGAAATGTAACTCACTTTGGCAAGCCCTAGCCCTTCTGCAAAACAGCAAATTTATAACATGCTCATAAAAATTGATCAAAGACCTGAAATTTCAAGAAGACATACTCTTATCTAATTATTGGAAAGAAAAAAATACCATCGGTAGAGAACCATAAAATAATACAAGCAATTAACTTAACAGTAAAATCCATTTCCCTTCAAAAGTTAGCATTTACCCAATTCATGATATATAATAATGCTTATTACACATGCCTTAGCTTGCATAAATTTAACCCTAGAAACTCCCAAAATTGCCCACATTGCAAAGATGAAACTGTTGACCTTTTGCATATGTTTTGGAGCTGTAAATGTGTTTTCAAACTTTGGAACTCCCTGAAAGTACAGCTACAAAAGATGGGATATCATCAACGCTCACTTGGGAATTTACGATATTACATCTCCCCCCAAATAACCTATCTAAAAAACCAAACAACCATCCTCATTAATATTTTCCTTTTAATGAAACTCTACATAGCTACCAACTGGCTGACCCCATCTAAAATCTCATGGAAAAACTTTAGGAACTTAGCGATAAAACATATATTAGCTCACAAATACATAATAAACAAACAAAATAAAAATCCCAATATTTTGAAACTTTGGGAACAAATTTTCAATATTATACTTGCATAAACCATTGAATTTGGAATACATTTACAACACACACAATAAAAAACATATTATATAGTAGTATACTAACTTGATGGTACTAACCCTGGAGAAAACAAATCTTATCTCTTTCCAGACTACCAAACTATGAAAGCATTCATGTAAATATGTTTAAAGTGTATTGTTGTTCTACCAGTTGTATATAACCTGTGTTTACTCTTGTGATATGATATGTAATGAAAAAGAAAAACAAATAAAGAATTATTATTGAAAAAAAAAAAAAAAAAAGAAATGATTCGGCTAGACCCTATTTTTCTAACTATAGTACTGACACTGTGGTAAGACAGAATAATAACAGAAATGATTTTTAGAATGTGTGTTACCTACTCAAATGACATTTAACCTATCTGTGATATCATTAGGAAACACTGGCATATTTTGACTACTGATGCCAGATGCAGGGATTTCCTTAGTGAAGTTCCACACTTTTGCTATAGAAACAATAGTTCTATTAAGAAAATGCTTTGTTACAAACCTCTAGTTAGCAATATACCCTGTATTTCAGTTAGAAAAGGGACACATCTTTGCAGATTATGTAAGATGTGTAAGTACATTCAAACTGACGATACCTTTTTACATCATATTACTGGACGGACTTTTAAATTCAACTTCTATGCTGACTATACTAGTAGCAACCTAGTCTGTTTGGCTGTTTGTGATCAATGTGGATGCTACTATGTTTATAAGATGAATTGAATGCTGAAGAATCGTATCAGGGAACACATACGAAATAAGCAGACGTGACAGTTAGAATGCTTTATATAAGCATACTTGTAACATTGGTACTGAACACTCTTTTAAGTTTTTAGTTTTGGGATTATTGAATATAGGAGCCACAGGAGGTGATATTAATACTAAAACAGAATGTTTAGAAGTTAAATGGATGTTAATTTTACAATCTGACAAACAGGAAAGGATGAAATAAGCATATATTTTTACAACTCTTGCTGAGGTCACGTGACTTGACAAGATAATTTTTAACTTTCCTGGTTGTATTTAAGCACTGTTTGTTAGTTTGGTTTTAGATCTGATGAAGCAACTTTGGTGTGAAAGCACTCATCTGTTATATATTTTTTTACTGTTTTTATGTTTTTGGATTAAATAAGTGTTTTATACAGTGCTGTGTTAGCTGGCTCTTTTGTTTTACTTGATCCTAAGAACTAAGCCAACATGGGAATGGCGATAGGAGATACTGGCGATAAGGATAACTGCAATTAGGGATATAGACAATAGGCAAGAGGGGGCTGGAATTTATTGGAGAAACTGGCAAAGGAACCAAGGTATTGGGAGCAAATAACTAGAGAAGGAAAGATGATAGAATACAAAGATACCGACAATTTATTGGACTGCAGTTTGGAGATCACCTTCCCTATCAAGGATTAACATCAAAGTATAGGCTAAGAGAAAGAAATAGGGAGGTCCTACATGAAAGACCAGCACTGGTAGAGTTTTTAGTAGAATCTATTACAGAAGCTGCCATTAAAAAAGGAATAATTAGTAGAGCATATAAAATATTCCCTGATAACTATAAGAACCAATCAGAGGAGGTTAGAAAGGATTGGGAAGAGAGGCTGGATAAGCAACTCCCAAAGAAACAATGGGAGGATATATGCATGTATCCCAAATATGCAACAAAATCTAGAAGATTTAGGAATGTTGCTTGGAAATGTTAACAAAGGCTTTTTATATACAAATTTTCCCCAGGTAGACAGCAAATGTTGCAGGTATGATGGGGAAGAAAGAGGTAATTGGCAACATGCATATTTTCTGGGAGTGCAATGATTTGGGGGAATTTAAGGAGTCCCTGTGGGATGCACTGTCGGAGATGCTGGGTGGGCAGATTCATGTGATGAGGGAGATGATTTTTCTGAGCTATGATACAGGATCAGCAGTGCCTGGACATGGTAAGGCCTTGCTGCATCTAATTATGGTGGCTGCCAAAAAAAGCAATTACTAGAAAATAAAAAAACAAAGTGTAAACCAACTATACTGGAGGTAATGAATATAGTAACAGAGATAAAAAAATGGAATTAAGATCTTTACAAAAGGGTAGGAGCAAACTACATAGGAAAAAATGGTAACTGTGGGAACAATAAATACAGGGGAGGAATGAGGTTTAAATGAAGACATGACTTAAATGAGCTATGTAATGTTTGACTGAAAATGATTGGGTAGATTGTAAGTGAGTTTGCAACTGGGAGTGTGTTGGTATTGTTTACTTTCATTTATATAAATGTATGATTGCCTATGTCATAATTGATGGTTTAATAAAAAATGTTAATTGTTTAAAAAAAGTAATGACGGACATTTGAGTTTCAGACTTCATATTCTTCAGAAAATGCATTGTAACACAAAACTTTTTTATTCTAACAACTTTAGAAGAGCAATATTGAAAAATGTGTCATTTACCACCAGCCCTCATTATTTTTGACTTTGTCCAGATTTCTTGTGCAAAGAGCTTGAGAGGTATGCTTGGGTGGAATATATGGAAAAAACATTCTCTTGGAAGAAGGTTTCTATGGTTATATATACAGTTGAGCATAAAGTAAAAACTCGTCCAGTGCAAACTGCCAGGATATTTTATTCCATGCCTGCTATCCCAACTATTAAAATCCTACAGTGATACAGCTTTCAGAAAGTTAAACTGCATCTTGGGCTTTCAAGTGGTATATGCTTTACATGGAGTATCACCCAGATAAGGAGTCACAGTTGCCATCCTTAGAATAAAAGATGGTTCTATAAACACTTGTGTCCCATGTGGGACTCTATAAGCACAATCTATGTAAAAGGAGTATGGCAAAGGGAAATTGACCAACTCCTTTAGAGGAGGGTGATGGGACCCCAAAATGGATCAAGGCTGTCTTATTTATCATTAACATACTTTATTGGTAACCATTTAAAATGCCAGGATTGGTTGCTGAGACCAAATGACCTAAAACCCAGCTTACATATATTAAGTGTGAGATTGACATATTCTCAGAATATTTCCTTTTCTCCAAGGTATGGCAATTCTGGAGCTGGTATATATAAGCTTCTGGTGGTGTGGGGGCTTACCCTGAGATTGAGGGGTACAATGGGCTTTACCCCTTGTAAAACAGAAGTTTACAGGAGAAGAGCTATATTCACGGTTTTCTTGTTTTTTAAGACTTTTTTACAGTGTTTTGAGACTCAGCAATTTGAGTCTCGACATTTCAGTAGGGAGCCAGTGGATAATCTGATGTTAGCTAGTGAAAAACTGGTAGGCAAGAGAGAAAGAAAGCCAAACCAGTAAGGGGAAAATAAAACTGATAGTGGTGTATAAGAAACCACATAAAGCCTTCTTAATAAGCCAGTGCTGTGGTGCAAATGGATAAAGACTTAACTACAGCTTAGGTGACCTGAGTTCCTGAATTCAGTTACTAGCTCAGGTGTCTAAGGTGATGCCAGAGAAGGATGTGTGTGCTCATGTTGTGGGGAGGGTACAACCTAGGGCACACCTTGTGGTCAATCCCTGGCAGAAGCTGGAAAACAGGTAGGATGTGGTATTGTCCAAAGGAAATCTGTGTGATGGGGGCAGAGGGTCATTAGCTTAGTTAGCATGGAGGTGGAAAGGTTTCCCATTAAATGTCCACTCACAGATGTTAATGGTAGTCTACCCAGTGAGACTGGGATGGTAGGGTATAAAGAAAACAATCTTTTGGAGCAGCAGTATAATGCTGTGCTTTGATCATCAGACTCCTTGCCAGCAGCCACTGGTCAGCAATGAGGAGCTAAAAGGTGCTTAAAAATTAAATAAATAAGCAAAGCCCTCTCAGTGACAAAATGCTATGATAAATTATACAACCTTAAAAATAATTACTCCGTTTATTTTTGGCCATCTACGCATTGTAAAATTTGGATAGTGGCAATACTAAAGGAAAAAGAAAACTGACCAAAAACAGGTATTTCTAATGCACCAAACATGCACAAATATGCTTACGAAATAGTAACTAATTATTTTGTATAGTATTTTTGGCTTTTAAACACATGTGGTTTGAACATCAGTTGAGGGTGAAACAGGTAAAGAATAAATTGGACCTCCCAGTAAATAAACAAACATTTAAGAGTCTAAATATCCTAATCAGAGATCACAGTAAAAATATAAATAAATAAATAAAAGGCATGTGTGTGTGTGTGTGTGTGTTTGTGTGTGTGTGTGTGTGTGTATTTATATATGCAATATATATAATTGTGTACTGTATATATATATATATATATATATATATATATATATATATATATATATATATGGGTCTACTGCTGATCAAAAATTATTTCAGGCAGCCCACTTCACCGATAATGCATTTCATTGAAAACCCATTTGGTTGAATTCCATTTGGTCAAAAATGGAATATAGCCCCTGGCCCACTGCAGTGCATCCCCAGAGTGAGAATATATGGTTGTGGGGTGTGGGGGGCATAGCCCCCCACATAATTGCAGTGTGTTCACTATTATATACTTGTGTATCCATTAAAAATAAATTGAAACATATAACATCAGTAAAAACTAGTTGCAAAATGTTGGGTGCTATGCCCACCACCTCCCCAATGTGGGGCCTGTGCCCCCACCCCTCTTACTTTATTTTCTCCCTCCAGGGTCGCACTAGCAGTGGGGCAGGGGCTATATTCCATTTTCGACCAAATGGAATTCTACCAAATGTACTTTCAGTCAAATGTGCTTTAAGTGAAGTGGGCGGCCTGAAATAATTTTCGACCAAATGTAATTCAGCTAAAAGCAGTAGACCCATATATGTATATATAGATTCCAAGATGGCTGCTGACTAGACAAGTCCCTATTTACTGAGCTCCTCACAGTTATGTAATATCTGTTTTTTTTTTCACAACTTAGGAGTGAGATTTTTCCTCAGTTTTTTTCAGAAAAAGTTTCTCTAAAGTTCTTCTTGCGCATCTGGGATATTTTTTTCTTTGGAATTTTCAATTTGTGAAGTTTTTTACTTCAGAACAGTATTGTGGTTTCAGCTACGTGGATTTATCCAGATTGAAGATTCTTCTCACTACCTGCTGCCTTGACTTCACTCCTTTCTGGGCATGGCTTCTAAATCTGATTCCATGGAGACACAAGCTTCAGAGGCCAAATTTTCTTCCATGCTCTCACCTGAGAAGGATTCCAGTTCAAAAAGACTAAGAACAAATAAACAATCTCCTGAAGCTTCTAAAGTAAGTAACAAAGACTTAATTGACTCAAATTTTCATTTAGATGAACTAAAATTAGCATTACAACCTATTCAAAATGCTATTCAAAGTTTCTCTGAACAATTTACTGAATTTAGTAAAACTTTGAAACAAATAAGTGAAAGAATGGATTTGATTGAAAGTAAAAATACAGCTTTAGAGATAAAAACTGATTCATTGGAGAATGATTTAAAATCTAAGGAAAAGAGTATTACAGATATCCAAATTAAATTACTGGACTTAGAAGCTAGAAGTCGTAGAAATAACATCATTATTCGTGGCTTGCCTGAAACTTATGATAATAAAAACTTATTAACAGTAACAAAACAGATCTTTGAGGCTTTGTTAAACTGTGAAGCAACTTCAAAATCTATAATTATAGAAAGAGCACATAGAGCTTTACACACAAATCAGGATTCCTCTTCTCCTCGGATCATTTATACTAAGCTACTTAACTTTCAAGACACCTATCATATCCTTGAAGCAGCAAAAAGCAAAAAACAGTTTGTTTGGAGAAATCATAAACTATCATTTTCTCAGGACCTTCCTCTTCAAATAAAAATGAAAAGACAAAGACTTTCACCTTACTGTGCAGATTTGATTAAAAGAGGGATAAGATTTCGTATGAGTTATCCAAATACTTTATCTTTTTCTTACAATGACAAAAGATTTATGTGCACAGATCCTAAAGAAGCAAAGGAAATTTTTCTTAAAACTTTCAAGAAGTTACCAGACTCAGTGTCCTAATGTTACTCTATTTATTTAATCTCTAATATGGAATGTCTTTTATTTACCATATGCTTTTTCATTCAGAACTAGGCATTCTCAAGGTCTGGTAATGTATAAGATGGTTTCATATAATAATTTGTTTGGAAAAGCTTTCATATTGTTGACAAGGATGCCTTTATTTCTAAATGGTAACGTTTTGTGCTTTTTCAGTACCGATGTTTTTTTTTTTTTCTTTCACATAATCTGCGATGCCACATTTATTTTGGTGATAAATTCATCTCACTTAAATGTGTTGACATAATCTTGTTATAGGTTTAAACAGTTATTAGGAATTTTGGAGGGAAACTCTGCATGTCTCGAGACACGCTTAAGCTATTCAGATTGTGCATTGCATTACAGTCACATTTCTTACATAGCACGCACTCTCTCCTGATGTGCAGAAACCCAGAATGACGTCATCATAGGCATAGAGAATCCAACGTATTCAGTCTACTCCCTTTTACATTCAGTCCACTAAATAGGTTGTTTGCTTATACATATATATATATATCTATATATATATATATATATATATATATATATATATACAGTGATCTTAGTAGAAATCATTCAATGCTTTTAGCATTCAAATAATATTCACGTTTTGTCCATACAGAATATTTCCATTCAAGTATTTGCTGCAAGCGTTACAATAATGAATTAAATTAAACCTACTGTTGTTTTTTTTTGCTCCTCGCAGCATGATAATTGCTGATATATTCATGCATTACATAGCGAGTGAGCGCTGCGATCAAAATCACTTATTTTCATTTGAAAGTGCTCCTTAAACACATCACCACTGGGCATTAACAATATTTTAAAATATAGGATTCCATATCTCAATATTTTAATCAATATTGAGTACACTTTCTTTACCAAATATAGCGTGGACATAGTTAGAAGTAACAATCAATAAGTGCTGTAAAATACTGCGTATCAAAGGACACGCCTCTTATCAGTTTTTTTCTTTGAATACCCAAATATCATATAATTCTGACAAATGTAGTTGTATATTATATTACATATTTCAACGCTTTACTTACCTATATATAGAGTGAATGTACTCCTTTATACAAGCGACGCTAAATCCTAACACATCGCTAAATATATAAGGTGCTTATGAATCACTATAAAAAGCATTTGTGAAGGAGCAAACGTGCCAAGGTTAAATTTAAGTAAATAACCAACGATGAATGCAGCATGCCTTAGCTGATATACGCTGCAGCTCTAAGATGATATATAAATATAAATATTCATAAACACAAATGCATAGTGAGTTATTTTAAGTACATAATTCCTTACTCATGACTCACTAAATAACATATATGCATATTGTATACAACATAACTAGAGATGTAATCAAAATATACGAACATATTGATTCATGATGTCAAGTGAGATTTATTGAATATCAAAATAATAGATCTCACAAATAACAATTGTGATAAAACTTAGGATAGGATATGTTGAGTTGGTGAATGCTGGATCCTCTCTGTTTAAAATTCAAGGTGTTGAATGGCACAGCTGACAATCGTTGTTAGCATGTTTGTATCTTACGTTTCCTTAAATTTCTATAGACTTTGTCACCTTGAAGGTTGTCATGTTTTTCACAGGAAGGATTTTAAAATACTGGACAGAAAATGTAATCGATGCTCATGGGTAAACTTACTCGATATGCTAGATCACCGTGAAAGGAATCTCTAGCACATCCAGCTGACTTTTAGTGACTTGAAGGATAAGTAGCAGAAACAAGGAGCAACCATCGTGTTTGGGCGCTCTTACTCCATTAATCAAACTACTGCTAAAATGCATGTTATAGTTTCTATACTAAGATTTATACCAAAAATATACAGACATGTCATTGATAATCTGTTTTATAACTAGATTTTTAGCTAATCTGTACTAATAAGTTGCTGGTTATATTGTTTAATTTAAATAAGTCATTAACTGCTTAGATGATTTAAGTAATCTATAGTTTAGATATCATTATAGGAATGTATTTTATTTATGTGGGATTATTATATTTTATACTTATGTTAAGTAACAAAATGTTTTGACTGAAAGTTGCAGTAATGTCATATACTAATGAAACTGCTATTTATTTAGTATCAAAGGTTTTGTTTACAGACATCACTTGATTTTTGATAGAAATAATACTAACAAACTATTGATATAGGATTTTATGTCTGTTCTAGCTAGATAGCTGTTCAGTAAGCTTTCTCAGCACAAAAATGGGGAGTTACATTGGTTATATGGATCCTGTAACTCTAATATTTGAAATATGCATTAGTTTTATTCACTTCAGATATATACAGTATATGTAAGTTTTCAAAATAATATTAGAATACTGTATTTGCTATTTATGGTGTGTTTTTGTCTATATCAGATTAGTGCAGTTCTTTTCCTTTCTGTGAAATGTTTTCATTCTTACTTGCGCTTGAAGCTTTGTGTTGACAAGTCATGTATGTTTTTGTAAGTAATGGTCTTCTTTATTCTCATGCTGATCTATAGATATTTTTGCTTTTATTTTATAACTTGGTACATTTATGTTATAGTGCGACAGGATTATATGTGATGGTTTTACGGTTTTGCTTTTAACATACAATTTAGTTTTGTACTCTCTTGATACTCATTCTTTGGTAAATTGTACATCACATGTGATCTTGCTTTCTTCACGAAATATATTTCAAGGGTTTTAGAAGCAGCGAGATTGTTATTAGCATATTGAACAGCAGTGTCTTGCCATGTTTTCCTATTGACATATTTCAGGGTACATATATTATATTTCTATTGATATATTTAGTCAAATCTGGCATATGATGCCGGATTATTGCTGATACTAACTCTTTTTCACTATATTTTTTTGGGGATATTTTTGTTGATTTTCCTGTTGAGAAAGATTAGTTCATTCTTGTCTCTCTTTATATCTGATTTTTGAGCTACACATATTGGCTTATAGATGGAATGTTTGTCTAGTAATAGAAATATACAAGAATTACATGAGGAAAATTATTTTTACCTTATTTATATTACGCAAATTTAGGAGCTTGGGGTTAAACATTGAATAGGGATTGTTTATGTTGGTCATCTTGTGTATAGACAGAGGTGTAAATATGTTTAGTGTAATTGACTTGATTTCAGTCCTTTCAAGGACTATATGTAATGTTTATATTGTTAAATTTGAATACTGGGTAACCAAAATTGTCAATTCTACTTTGTTTATTTTTGATTTCTCCTCGTCAATAGGGGTTTGGTGGGCAGGCACTAGGGTAAGGACGAGGGTTATGGGTAAATGTCATAATATATCTCTACTGAGTTTGTTTTTAAGAGGGTACTCTCATTTAATATCAGACCAGTTTAGCTATGTTCTTCGCTTTTGGTATTATTTTAATTATAATCAAGAATTTATACCATGTTTTAATCACATCAGTATTAACCAGTTATCTCTTTTATGACAAATTATCTAATAATTGAGTCCTGGAATGTTAGAGGAATCCAAAGTAAATCCAAAAAATCTTTATTATTTCATTTGATATTTAAATCACAAGCCAGTATAGGTTTTATTCAAGAAACTCATACCCCTAGGGATGTTTGGGACAAAGAGAGTAATAAAAAATGGATTAGGAAGATAGTAGCCTCTGGGGATTCTTCTAGCTCTCGGGGAGTAGCAATAATTATTAAACAAAAATTCAGGGGAAACATAATTGATGAGAGATATGATAATGAAGGTAGATGGTGTTTGTTTACTGCTACTATGCATAATCTGGATAAACCAATTTTAGTTCTAAATTTGTATGGTCCTTGTAGTCAACAACAGTTTTTTATCTTAAAAATGTATAATATACTCACATGTTATAAAGATCACTACATTATAGTTGGGGGAGATTGGAATGCGGTAATAAATCCAGAAATTGATCGTACTAGCTGCTCCGCTTCTAATAACCTTCAAGAAACTTTGGCCCTTAATGAATTAATCTTGGAACATAATTTAACCGATCCATTGCACTCCATAAAAATATCAAACAAGAAGGATATTTACACTTATTACTCTAAATGCTACCATTCATGGTCTAGATTGGATTTTTTTTTTTATTTCTAATACTATCTCAAAATTTATATCAGATTTTACTATTGAACCTAGATATCTTTCAGACCATTCAAGAATCTTATTAAATCTCAATTTTACCCACAAAATTAAAAAGGTTATCAACTCAAATAAGTGGTCACTGAACAATAATCTACTCTTAAATAAAGATATTTGTATACAGTGCTCAGAAACTATTCAAGAAATGGAAAATTATTTGGATTTATCAGATATTCCTTATGACATTCAATGGGCTGCATGTAAGGCGAGATTAAGAGGTATGCTTATTAGTAAAGCTGCATATCTTAAAAAAACATTACAACAAAAAGGAAGAGTTCTTAAAATCTAGAATTCATTCTCTTGAAAATCAGTTTAGACTGAATCAAGACCCTAGTTTTGAAAAGCAAATACTAGATTGTCAAAAATAATTAATTTTGTTACATCAGAATAACCTTTCTTTAGTTGATCAAAGATTGTTAGCAACGTATTCAGAATGGGCTCAAGTTCCTTCTAAAGTTTTGGCTAGAATAATTAAAAATAATATTGAAAAACCAAAAATTTCATCATTATTATACAAGAATAAATTATACAATACAGATGAAGAGATTATTCATCTCTTTGCACTACTTTATACAGAATTATACTCAAAGCCTTCTAATACGTTGGAAGACAATCATATAAAAAACTTTTTAAGTTCTTTAAATTTCCCCAAGCTAAATGAAAATCAACAAAAATTGCTTTCTGCTCCTCTAACTCATCAAGAGATTTCAGATTCAATTGACAATCTTAAATCTGGTAAATCTCCTGGTCCAGATGGATTCACACCTGAATTTTTCAAATCTTTTAAATCGGTAATTGTTCCCTTTCTCTTTAAAGTGTATAATTATATAAAAATCAAGGGCATTTCGGATATTCATTGGAATACATATAAAACCATATTAATTTTGAAAAATAATAAAGAAAAAACTGACCCATTTAATTATAGGCCTATTTCTTTAATCAATTTAGACATAAAGATTTTGGCATCTATTCTGGCCAACCGATTGAAAAAAGTTCTACCTTCAATTATTTCTCAAGATCAATCAGGATTTATGTCCCACAGACATGCTTGGGATAATACACTGACATTAGAATCCATTATACATCTTACAAAACAAGATTCTAACCCAATATATGCGCTGATTTTGGATGCATCAAATGCTTTTGTTAGAGTCTGTTGGAAATTTCTTTTTCAAACTATGTCATGCTTTAATTTTCCTTTATTCTTTATAAACTTTTTAAAAACTATATACAAAGATATGTTTACTAAACTTTATATTAATGGTTACTTCTCTTCCCCCATAAAGATTACCAGAGGCACAAGGCAAGGCTGTCCTCTGTCCCATTTTCTTTTTAATGTATATTTAGAACCGTTACTGTTGTTTATTACTCAAAACACTTTCCATAAAGTTCCCAGGATTCTTAATACAAAAATTTATTTTTCCGCCTTTGCTGATGACCTTGTACTATACTTTCAAACCCCAGTATCTGACTTTAGTAAAATAACAAACTCTATTGAATGTTTTTCTTCTGTTTCGAATTATCTTGTAAATCCTTCAAAAACTCATATTTTTCCTTTAAACCATAGGGTCCATAAATCATACTTATTTTCTGATCAACAAACACAGATTGTTTTTGGTATGAAGTATCTGGGAATTAACATGGAACACAATAATCATTCTTCATTTCAAAATAACATAAGTAACGTTTGGAATTCAATAATTTCTGATATTACTAGATGGGAGCACTTAAATTTATCACTCTTATCAAAGGCTGCTATAATTAAAATGAACATTTTACCAAAATGTTTGTACCAATTTAATTCTTCTGATCAGATAATTTCTAAGTCTTTCTTTGAGAAAGTAAATATAGAGTTAGCAAAATTCTTATGGTTTCCCAAATCTGTTAGAATCTCATATTCTAGACTATCAAATTCTAAGGACAAAGGTGGTTTGGGATTGCCAAACTTCTATCTTTACTATCTAATTATTTCATCAAATAAGCTCTTAACTATTTCAAATTATAAAAATAGTAAAGATATTAATTATCCCTTATGGGTTAAGATTTGGTATAATTACATTATATCTAAAAATATAAACCCAGAAGCTATTCCTTTTATTTCTCTTGATTTGAAAATTACCAGTAAAATTTCTACTTTTCTTAAACAAAAGATTAAAGCTTTTCAAGTTCTACTAAAATTATGTAATGTAGATAAGTTTTCTCATCTTTTGCAGCCACTTCATCTAAATCCTAATATAATGATAGATAACTCTCCTTTTAATCTAACAAATTATCTTTCATTAAAAAATTTAAGTCTGGGATATCCTGAAATATAATGACTTATCCCTAATAGAGCTGCGTAAAATTCTGAATGTTAATTGGAGTTATATTACAATATTACACCAATTAAGAGAAGTAAGTGTAGGTAAATATGAACCCATAGAACTTATAGAACATGAATTAAATAATCTAAATACTATAATTAAAACATTATCCTCATCAGGTAAAATGATATCAAGATCCTATAAATTAATAAAGAATCTAGTGCTGGATCAGAATTGTCTTTTCTCAAATAACTGGCTAAATTATAATTCTCGAATAACTGAGAATCAAAAACTTTTGGCAATCAGATATACTAGGGAATTTATTCCATTCAAGAAATTACTGTACACACAATTAATGATTAACAATGATGCTTACTACACTCCTTATAAATTAAATAAATTTAATCCTAATAAATCTCCATCGTGCACATGTTGTTCTTATCCCCAAGCTGACCTTTTACATATTCTATGGTATTGTCATTTTTCCCATAGATTATGGACATCTTTGAAAGTAAGACTACAGAGAATGGGATATCATAAATCCACACTGTCCTGGGAATTTGCTATACTTCATATTCCGATAATTTATCTTTCCAAATTTGATACTCAAGTTATTATTTTTATTTGCTCTTTAATTAAATTTTACATAACTCAAAACTGGCTTGATCGTACCAAACTGAATTGGGATATTTTCCAAAAAATGGTTTTCTTATATAATGATGCTCAAAAAAACATGGTTAAGAGTCCTAAAAAAATGGCTTTCAAAAATTTAGTATTAGAGAAGGTTTTAAGTATTATTAATAATTAATATCTTTAATCTTTTTCTGGTCTGGTGTTTTGGTAAATTTCTTATACCCAAAATTGGAATATTATTAATTCACAGACTCTGTATTTTAAGTTATTTTTATTTAAGGGTTACCTATTGTATATATTGTACATATTGTTTGATGTTATTATTATTATGATCTTTTTTTCTAATAGCTATATGAGCTGCAAATTTGCTAAAACCAAGTTGTTTTACATTTTAGTCAGCTCCTAAATTGTATTGTTATATATAAATCAATAAAAAGTTTATTGAGAAAAAAAATATATGTATATATATATATATATATATATATATATATATATATATATATATATATATATATATATATATATATATATATATATATATATATATATATATGTAGGTCTACCTGATAACACCGACACGCCAAGATACCGACAACGAAATAACCGACATGACAAAACCGAAAGTTCAAAAACACGAAACTTCACATGACCGACAAACCACAATCCCAACAATCAACAAAACAAATAACTTTCCCAAAAAATACACGCACAACACAAGCACACCAAAAACCTTACAAACCTACACTAAACCTTACATACACAATTATATATGCACTAACCTTAACCCAAACCCTCACCCTAAGGTCCATCATTATCGCACACTTACCTTACCCGCACCGTAACTCTAACTCACTTAATCCCCCCTAATCCTTAAGTCTGTCACTATCGCACACTTACCTTACCTGGACCCTAAACCTAACTCACTTAATCCGCCACTAACCCTTAATTCCGTCACTATCGCACACTTACCTTACCCGCACCCTAACCCTAACTCACTTAACCCACCCCTAAACCTAATGTCCATCACTATTGCACATTTACCTCAGCCAAACCCTACCCTAATGTCTGTCACTATCACACACTTACCTTACCCACACCCTGACCCTAACGTCTGTCCCTATCACATGCTTATCTTAACATGTCGGTGTTCTCAGCATTGGGATTCTCAACTGTCGGTCTTCTCTGTTGTTGATCTTCCAGTGTTGGTTATCTCCTTGTCTTTCTTCTCATCTTTCGGCGTAATCAGGTAGACCCATATATATTAATATATATATATATATATATATATATATATATATACATATATCTATATATATATTTACAGAGAGAGAGATAGAGAGAGAGAGAGCATTTTCTTTTTAATTGAAAATCCATTTGTTTACCAGGAAAGTCTGACTGGAAAAGACCATTTTGAGTGGAGGCCTGGGAAGAAATACTCCAGATGCATGTCTTTGCAAAGTGGGAGGAAAACAGAGCACCTAGAAGAAACCCATGCAAATGCAGGTATGACATGCAGCCTCTGCACAGAAGGTACCCCAGCCGAAAATCGAACTGGAGATCCTCTTGCTGTAAGTTGACAATGTTAACTGCTGCACCACTGTGCCACTCTAATCAAGTCACAACACATCACAATATTGTGAAAATAAAACACTGTAAACATATATTTGTTTGTGTCTTTCAGCTTTTTCCCAGTTAGGGGTCGCCACAGTGGAACTCCAGTCCACTAATGATTGGTAGTTGATTTTTACATGCTTAGTTACCAGCCCTGATGCACACCCACACACATGTACGCCCATTCATGCATGTCTCCACGCAGAAGATGCTCTAGCTGACTATCGAACCGGACAGTGTCTTACTGTGAGGCGACATTGCTACCGCAGCACCACTGTCGCTGGTCACTGTAAACATATATAAATACTAAAAAATATGATAATGAAACAGACAAACAGAATGCAACACCCATATATTTTTTAAAAATTTGTTGCTCCTGACACTTCCAATTTACATGAGTATTTAGGGCTCTCTTGGCTCCAAATAATCAGAAATAAGAAACACTAACTAGAAATTAAGCTAACTAACAGAATGAAAAAATTCACATCAGTAATGTAGATGGATAAAGATCTGACCATGCTCCATGTGACCCAGTTTGAGTCAGTGACTAGAGCACTGGAGGGGATGGGAGAGGACAAAGAAGAGTGATGTGCTAATGTCTAATATACTGCATATGGTTGACTGGTATTGTCTTTCTACATGAAAGATGGATAAGCATGCTGGGAGTGCAGTGGAGATGAGAGATCACTTGCTGCAAGGAAGTTGGGGTACATGGGTCTACTTTATTTACATGAAAGCTTAAAACAGCAAATGCATATGTATCGAACCATATGCATCAAAAGTGTGAACCATCGAAAACTGTAAACGGAAATCTCCGTTGGTGGAGATTTCCATTTACTTCAATGTAGTGCAATCTCGGAGTTGGTATGTTTAAGTAGCAGGGGGTGTAGGGGGCGCAGCTGTTACATGTCATGTCTGTTCTGTAGTTCTGTTTTTATTGTGTTTCAATGGTTTCTCGGTTCGATGCATATGGTTCGATGCATATGCATTTGCTGTTTTAAACTTTTGTGTAAGTAAAGTAGACCTGGGGTACATCACTCAGAGAATCAGATGCACCATTTGCAGTGGCTCATTGAATGCCATCTCTTGGGATTCCAAATATATGCATCTGGAGCTTTTCTTCCTGGGACTCCGCTGAAAATAGGATCTGTCCCAGTCAGACTTTCCCAGTAAACAAATGTTAAATAAAAATAAATAAATAAATGAAATATCAGTTCCTATTGACCCTGGGCAATATAAGGCATAAAAAAATATCTCCAGCCCCTGCCTGTATGACATCTCTACCAAGATTATGTTTTTCCACTTGGTGCATAGCCATTGACAGCTTGAGTGCTCACAGAATCAGGATGCAACCCTTGCAATGGTTCATTGCATGGACACCCTTGGACATCAGTCATCATGTGCAGTGCAAGATAGGGCATACTGATGACAGATGAATGTTTAGTATTCAAGCTCTGCAATATGGGACTAGATATAGTTGTGCATATTGTTGCAGATTATGATACACTTATGGCTGAAGGCTTGTATACTGAAAGACGTAACAATGTGGCAAGGCTCTTACAATGGAGACTATGTGTAAACTTTGTAAAATATATATAGCTGAGAGACTTTGGAAACATGAGGAAACATGAACCATGAAGGATTATTAAACTATTGATCACATGGGATCATTCAATACCAACAGCTAAGACAGCAGAAGCAATTAAGCCAGATATTTGATTTAAAATGAGGAAGACAAAAACAGCACTGGCTATAAAATTTGCTACCCGGTCTCTATATCATTATACGAAATGAAAGATGAAAATATACAAAATATTAAGACACGTAAGCAGAACCTAGAACAATATGGAAAAAAAAAACAGAGATAAGAGCCACTGGTCCAATAAAACAGTATTTCCAAGCATTATTGAAGATGTTACAAATACAGATAAACTATAACAACTACAGGTATAGGGAATTTGGGGTACATTAGAGGTGCTGAAAAGAGTATTCTTGGCAAATATCAAAGCTCAATACAAAACTTGTTTCATAAACTTTAGTTATACCCTGACATAGGAATTGGGTCTATTTTCATTATGGTATTTGAAACCCTAAACATTTTGAAAAATTAAAAAAAAGCACGGAAATAAATTTGATCTCTGTTTTTCTATGTTAGCTATGTTAAGACTGTTATCTTACTTGATAGTTAGGTAAGACTAGATGGTAGTATCCATAGTTGTCACTCAGCTGTTTGCAGGATCAATGGAAACAATTATGAAAAATATGTCAATATTTGAAGGGAGATGGGAAAGGAATCTGATAATGGAGAACCTGAAAATGTAACGTTAAAATAATTTTAGCTAGAGTCTAACAAACTGATCTTAAAATGATATTGAGTCAGGTTTAAATTTCCTATTAATGGTTTATAGCCCAAATGTTTGTAGTGCAATGCATGCTTCTTCTGAAGGTTTATAACATGGTCTGAGGTTAAAACATTTGAAGAATAGTCTTATTCTTATAACTATAGTTACTTGGGCAGATGACATCTGTTTATGCAGCTTTAACTTCTGAACCATAGAGTTAATCAACACAAAAAGTATTATGAAAATTTCAATTTGATTGAGGCACTGGTTATCTAATACTCTAGTATTCTAGATTTTTAATGATGACCCAAAGCACAACCTGCAGTCATGCAGGGCAAAACCAGTACTGGTAATAAGTGCACCCAGCACTGCCCACAAAGACATGTATTTAAAAGCTGGACTGTGCACACTAGTCTGGCAACTACCCAAAACAAGCAAATGCTGAGAGACATCCAACAGTGCTTTGACAGACTGACTGGTTCCTGCAATTGCTCTGATAATACTTATATAACTCAATGTATACCATGTTTTTAAAGTTAACTAAGGCAAGTTCAACATTCCTGTTTAATATTAAACTTTGTAAATATGTTGTTTGTTAAAAAAATGATAAGGAAGGAAGAAAAATCTATTTTGGAAGATAGATGCAGACTGTAAACATCCTTGTGGATTTAGCCTTGCTTGAATGAAAGGGAGTTGTGAAGAAGAAGAATGTAGTGGGGTTTTGGTAGAAATATTTAGGAGCTGCATTAGATTAGGTTGTGCACAAGTTTAGGCAGATTACTGCTATGACAGTTGTGAATTTATGAGAGAAAAATATGATGAAACTGTACCATTAAATAGGACATGGTGAAATATTAAATAAAACTGCTGAAATGTTTGGTCAAATCATGCAACAATGATAAGCATGAAGGCAGAATTATCTACTCAGTGGAGTTCTAGACAGAGAGAAAGATACGGGCTGTTTGGAGCTTGTGGAAGATTTGACAAATTAAAAGATGAAGCTCACCCAAAGCATGCATGTCAAAACTTTTCAGAATCTACCTTGTTTAAGAGACCACAATGCACATGCAATATTAAATCATTAACTAATGTCATAGAAATAAGATAAACTACAAACTGCAATTTCCTATAACAATAAAAGTATTTACTTATGGATGCAATGATTATCAATGCATAATATGTGATGGATTTTATACAGTACTTACTCCACGTTATATACTATGACTGGGGGGATGTATTGTTCAAAATTCAACTCAGGCTGGAAGTCAGACAAATTCAGTAGAATTAAGGGTTAAGTATTAGAACAGACTGGCGAAACCTGCAAAAATCAAATATATTTGCGCTCTCTTAGGAAAGTGAAATGGTGAGGGAAAGATATTTCCTCATCAAATAGTGAGGATAAATGACTGCTAAATCTGTATCTTTTCCATTTACCATATACCACACAGAGACTGGAAGGAATAACAGCGGGTTTACACTGTGGAAAATGCATTGTGGCAAACGTTGTAGGGTAATAAAATAACTACTATTATCAGGAAATGTTTATGAATAATTATATTATAGCTCTGTTATATGGATGGGGAGGATTTCTTGTATTTACATCATCTCCATTTGCAAATGGTGTAAGCTATTTTCTTTTCTGATCAAAATCACTACAGTTAAACTTGTGAAAGGGTTTTATAATATAACCAATGCTCAGGGTAAAGCTCTGCTACTTAAATATATCAACTCCGACACCACACTACATTGGAGTAAATGAAAATCTCCCCTTACAGAAATTTCCGTTTACACACTCAAGATTCTGAGCATTCGATATTCTCATGTTGACAATTTCAGATTCAACATTGTCGGCTTCCGAGAATATAATATAGACCTGGTTAGACATATCCCCACATCACTGTAACTGCAATATCAATCTATATAAGTTCACCCAGCTAGTTAACACCATAACCAGGCCTAATAAAATTAATACTAATGGTTCAAGCCTGAATTTTAGTGTCCGACCCAAATAAGATCACGTCCGTTGATACACTCTCCAATAGTATAAGTGACCACTTATTGGCCTTTATACAATGTGAACGTACCACAACAATTAATAAACATCAGTACAGGATTACCAGAGATGAATCCCAGTTCTGTCCATCTAGCTTTAACCAAAGGTTGCTTAGCATCTAGTGGGATGCACTAAAACCACTTTCCCTTGATAAGGCAGTTGAGTTCTTCAACTCAACCTTCCTCAGCATACTAAACAATCTTGCTCCCTTTAAACAAAAGAGAGTAAAGATCAACCATGCCAGTTAGCTAACAAGATCCACTAAGGATCCTATGAAACGCAGGGACAAATCATGGAAAATCTGCCAAAAAAACAAAAACCCATCTGACCTCGCCCAATACAAACAGCTCTGAAACCAGGTTAAGTGCCTAGAACTACAGAACAAAAAAGAACACTACCTTACATTACAAAATCAACACAAGCAAAACCAAAGAAATTCTGGAGTTCTCTTAACTCTTTATTAAACCCAGGGTCTAGTAATAATACTTGGCCAGTCCCAAATAAAACACTCATTGAAATTTCTGTAACCTTCAACTCCTATTTCATAGATACTATAGCCAATCTAACCGCTACCTTTCCCAAGACCAACTTGTCCACCATAGACCTCTACACAGCTAACACCAGTACACCCCCTATTCCTAGCTTTACTCTGTCACCTATACCCATCTTGGCTATTAAAAAAATGCTTCTAAAACTCAAACCATGCACAAATGTCCCTGACAATATACCTGCCAGATGCCTGCAAAGCTCAGCCAACTCAGTCACTTACCTTATCATCATACATCTCAACAGATCTAGGCAAGAATCCTACATGCCCATCAACTGGAAAAAAGCTTGTATCCTCCCTCTACACAAGGGGGGGGCCCAACATAGACATCACCAACTTCTGTCCCATTGCTATACTATCATCCATCTCTAAGATTTTGAAAAATGTATTCTTTCTCAATTTATTTACCATCTGACTCACAACCACACCCTCTCCTCCACCCAACATGAATTTAGGTAAGGACATAGTACCACCACTGCCCTCATATCCTTCATGGACACTGTTAACTGAGCCAGTCATGCTGGTAAAATCATATCTTCACTATTTCTTGATCTTTCTAAAGCTTTTGATACTGTATCTCACTCTCTACTTCTAAAAAAACACTCTAACATAGGTACCTCACCTCAGACTCTATACTGGTTCACTAATTACCTCTGTAACAGGCAACAATCAACTAAATGGCTGAACTCTTACTGCCCTTTCCTAAACACCACCACTGGTGTTCCTCAAGGCTCCATTTTAGGCCCACTTCTATATGTTTAGCATATTTATCAATAACTTCCACACCGCACTATCTCAAGGCTCAGTCATCCTGTAAGCAGATGATTCCCTATCATCTGCACTGCAAACAACTCCTCAGAACTACACCAACTCACCCAAACTATCCTTACCTCCACCAAAATTTGGATGTCTAATAATCATCTTGGCCTGAACCCCAACAAAACCAAACTAGTAATCTTTGCCCCCAAAAATTCAACACCCTTACAAAAAGAGAACTTCATCATTCAATCCCTAAGTGGTACCACCATCGACATTGTACTTAACACAAAATTCTTAGGTGTCATCACAGACAAAACCTCACATTCGACCTGCTCATTCAGTCCAATGTCAAAAAGACACATCAAAAGTTTGGCACTCTCTATCGACACATCCATCTATTCAGTGCATTAGCCCAACTTTCCCTTGCCTCTTCTTTTCTATTACCCTCTCTTTTATACAGTGACCCCCTCCTCACCAACATTCAGTCCTCTCTAAATTCCAAACTAAATTCATGTTACAACAAAATTGCTAAGTTTATAGCTAATGCCTCCTACTCATCCCACCACTGCTTATCATTATGCAACCTAAAATGGCTTGAACTCCTCAACTATCTCACCTTTATCCAACCAACTACAGCTCACAAACTCATTCATAATCCATCCATGTTCCCTGCTCTATTTTCTATACTTACTTTATACCATCCTAACAGACAACTCCGATCCAGCAACCAACTGCTTGTAAATGTAGAAAAACCCAAACTTTCAGCTGGCCAGATGCTTTACTCCTTTACCATCTCAAAACTTTGGAACTCCCTTCCTCCAGCACTTAGATCCACCCACTCAGTAACCCTCTTCAAGACATCTCTGAAACAACACCTCTCCTCATCTTGGCTGTGCACATGTGCTAACACCACAGCTCATATAAACTAACTTCAACCATCGCAACTATTCTCACCCTCCCACTCTCCTCTGACATTCTCCTTTCACAACCATCATGTCCACTTCCCTCCTCTACTAACCCTCATTGTCCTGCTAGTGATCCCTCCAGTCTACTTCCTTCTCTTCCTAACCATTATAGACCTACAATTGAACCAGGCGAGACTTTCAGGTACTCTATAGCAGCCTACCTTAATATCATACCACCACTTATATCTGCAATAATATCCACCAACTTTGCTTATTCCTAAAACAGGACTCATATAGCATATTGTTCAGCTATTACACCTCCTAAACATGTAAAAAATTTAAGTGCCAAGTCTCTAATTAATTCCTATATCAGCTTTGCACCCACTGCATGAAGTGTCCTATATAAAGTTTGCTAGCTGAAAACTACTCATAGGGAATGTTCTCAATCATTTACTCTGTATTGCTTGTATAATATCTTTGATTTGAGAATGATTACTTATGTACTGTTTTTCTCACCAATTGTCTAAGCTGCCAGTAATATGTACTAGATGTCTTTATTAATGTAAATTCTGTACTGCATGTGAACTGTCTTATATGTGGAGCTTTTCTCCCCGGGACTCCACTGAAAATGGACACTTCTGACCCAGTTGGACCATCCTGGTAAACAAATGCAAATAAATAAACAAATGCAAATAAATAATAAATAAGTTGGCATGCATATAATGCATGTATGAGATTGTTTTTGGTTTGTAAGTGTAGAAATGCTAATTTAAATATCAGATTCTGATTTTATTTTGTAAACTTCAGGATTGTTCTGTAATAGTGCAACAACATCCACACATGCTGATATTTCAACTTACGTATGACAGCATGGCGATATGTTTCAGGTTATGTAATGTAGTTATTTATTTATCTGAATTTATTAACTGGAGTAGAGCAATGATTACAACAGATGAATTTCAGACACAGCTCAGACAGAACTAAATAAGGACAGCAAAGGAACACAAACAAATGTGTATATTTTGCAATATAGTAATGTAATTATTGTAACTGTACAATACAGACAGAAGCAATCAATATTTACAAGAGAGATGGAGAGATGCAATTACACAAGGGTAGTGAAAATCTAAGGGTGAGCATATGTTGCCTTTTGAAAGAGAAGGAAAGATAAAATAAAAGTTGTCATGGTATGTGAAAGCAGGATTTGTCTGCAATAATGAGAATCTCACTGTCTCAAAGAAGATTATATGAAAAGGTTTATTAACACAATCAAAATGAGATTTGATAATACTTGGGAGCAGTGGGAAAGACTGAATTGTTCCCAGCAGATTCTTGCCAAAGGATAATACAGCAGGCATTAGTTTGATTCAAAGCTAGTTGATCTAGTTGAACAAATAATTGCACTGATGTTGTGTTATGTGCCTGTGAAACAGAAATCACAAAAGTTGCCATATTCCACCTGTTGAGGGGATTTTAATACAGCATTTGGCCTTTTTTACTTTTGCTATGTGTAAGAATCCAAGATATGCTTCAAACACTTGGATCTGATTTTGCTTGCTGTTGTATTTTAAAATTGTGCTTCATTAAGTAGAAGTGTTTGGGTGTGTCCCTATATAACAGTGGGGAGTTTACTAGACAGTAACAGTTCTTCAGTTATAGACCTCAGTACAGAAGAGTGATCCATTCTTTGCTTAACATAAATGTTGATTTGTGAAGGAATTCACAAAAACTCCATGACATTTTAGTATAGCATGTTTGGTTTTCTTCCTTCTCTCATTCAAAATAAGTTGAACAGTTTCTGAATTTTCCTAAGCCAAACATGCTTAGTGGGGTAGGGATGAAGCATGGAACATAACTGTCACACACTCTCCGTAACACTCTGTCCCAGTTGCCTGCAGTCTGTCTGACTCTAGCTTTGACTTCCACATTTATACTTCACTTCTTCTCAACCACCTCTCCCAGCTAAGTGAATAAACTGTTAACCTGTTCCGTTTTTTTTTCTATGTTAATTTTCAGCTTGTTCTGATTTCCCTTATTTGCTGCATACTGTCTTGACTGTACTTAGTTTCACCCCATGTACCTTCAGTTTTGCATTCCATTCCCCTATCATGTGCTAAAGTCCAGAGTCTGCATGTAATGCCATATTGTCTGTATACAGTGGCTTGGTTGGTGTACTCCCCTTCAACCTGTTAATTAATGAAGTCCTTCACCAGTATGAAGAACAGTGGTCTCAGAGCTTCTGAACCCTGACGCACACCCACTCCCACCAGGATCCCCTCTGTGACACCAATCACTGGTCATAATTGTGCCATCATTATGTCCTTGTACATAGCCTGCATTAATTGTATTAGTGTATCTGTGACTCTGAGCCTTCACAGGACTGCCCTGATCAGGTTTCTTGGGACCCTGTCATATGCATTCTCCAAGTCTGGAAATGCCAAGCTGTACAGTTTACTCATATTCAGCGTCTTCTGTACTATCTGTCTCACTGCAAACAATGGCTCAGTTTTGCTGCATCCTTACCAGAATCTAAAATGCTCATCTCCTATCTTTACTTCTAATGCTCTGCATATTCATTTATTAATTATCCCCTTCAATATTTTCACACAGTGTGACAGGAGTTTGATTCCTCTGTACTGCCCACAATTGCGAATGCTTCCTTTGCTCTTGTACAGTAGGGTACACATTTCTCGCCATGCCATTATGAGTACCCTCACCAAGCAACTTGTATCATATCTGCTGTGGCCTTATCTGAGCCTGCTGCTTTTCCTACTTTCATTTTGCTTATTGCTGCTATTTCTTCTTTTTCTTCATCTTCTTTTTCTAAGGGTGGGTTCGTCTTCCTTTCTCATGATAGGTTGTGTATGGGGTGGTACAATTCTGTGGGGTTTGTTTTCTTTATCCAGAAGCTGCTGGAATTACTACTTGCATCTTGTGGACTGGTGAGCAGATTGTTGCTGGTGCCACTAACAGATAGTTTCTGATGACTATCTTCTTTTGCTTTTTGCCTTTGCCTTGCAGTCTGATATAGTTTTTTGTGCTATCTGCGGAGCAACTTTGTCAGCCAAATAAATATTCATTTTTAGCGTGGTCTGCCTTTTTAGCTATCACTTTTTACTGCACTCCTTTCAGGAACTTCTTTCACTTCTGCATTCTTCCACCTGCTTTCCTTATGTACCTATGCTGTTTTGACCTACCACTATTCTTCATTGACTCTACCTATTTTCTCTTCTTCTTCTTCAGCTCTGAGTATTTCTTTGAACTCTTGTCCTCTCACTTCATTCAACTGCTAGGTAATCAGTCGAGTCTCAGTTGACCATAGACACTTCTCTCACCACTGCTTGCAGTTGGGTGTGATGGTTTATGCTGTAGGTTGATTGTTTCACTGGGAATGACTTTATAATCTCTGCATCTACAACTATGCCATGTCTTTACTAGGAGAAGTCTACCTGAGTTGCATATCAAGAACCTATTTGCAACATTAGTCAGTGTAAGCAAATCACCTAGAGCCTATTTTGATATCATTGAGTGGTCTGCCCTGATACTAAATGCAGTGTGTAATCCATGTTTTCCTATCTACTGGATATCCATTCAGTTTGGTTGACCTATTCTGCATGTTTATATGCATTTGCGCAGTTTTGCATGATTTTGCGCATCACACAACATTGTGCAATGTCGCACAGCGTGGTTTAAGCAGTTTTTAACAATTCCCGGCTCCACAAAGTCTGCTCTTCAATTTTTCCCCTTAGAACTAGTCAAACTCTCAAAGTAAGTACTCAACCTTCATTCTACAGCACATCACTTGCTCAAATTTCTCAGTAAGCACTAACAAACTTTAACACTACAACCAATTGTACTATGCAGAAGTACAAGGTTGTCTATTCATCCATTCCGGACAATCAATAAACCAGTACTTTAAACTATCCAGGCATGTCCAAAGCACAGTTTCAGGTATACTCCCCAGTCCAGCTGGTGAATCTGGGAATCTTGAAGCAATGTTACAATTGCCTTATGTACACAGACAACCCTCTCCTTCTTCCAACAAACTCAAATATTTGTGAGAAATGCAACTATACAGCCAAACTGGAGGCCAAGCTCTCTCAACCCAAGACTGGCACAGTCAGTCAGGAGGAGAAGGAAACCACTCGCATCACACAACCAGTCTCACATAGACCAAACGCACCAGCAAACAAGACACAAACTCACAAAAACATACTCGGAAGCTCTAAATAAAAATCTACCAAAGCAACAGAGACCTCCAAAGCAGACATCCAAGCAACCGCTACCCCACAACAACTTTCACGTATCACATACTTCACAAAGTCAGTGTGCTACACAGTCACAGTCCCTAAGGCTAAATAACACACCTAATACACTAGTAATTGGAGACTCTATTGTCAGGCACACTGACGTCCCACTCACCAGACTGAACAAGGAAAAGGTCACTGTAAGCTGCTGTTGGGAGCCAGGATCCACCAGATAACACAGGCACTTAGGTCACTCCACAGCAGGTACAAATATGACTCTGTCATTGTCCATGTTGGTGTGAATGACCTGAGACGTACCTCCCTGGACTACATCAAAAGAGACATAGAGGAGCTCTCTGATCATGTAGCCCAAGACAGTGTGAATTTGACCCTGAGTAGCATATTACCCTCACCAAAAATGATGCCACAGTATAAAGACAAAATGATCAGTTTTAACAATTGGCTAAGCTATTGGTGTCATTCAAAGGGGATCCAGTGTCTGTCAGCCTGGGATGACATGCTCAACAAGCCACGTTGCTTCACCAAGGATGGCTTGCACCTGTCACCCTTTGGCTTTCGAATACTGGCTAAGGCTCTTGCCACCCCCATAGTGCCTTTTTTAGGCAAGGCTCAAAAGACAAACCCATCTCCATAGACACTACCAGAAGCAAAAAAGTAAGGGTAATGCTACTCACACCAGAAGTCTAAACCTCAAGATGCACACACTCTAGGCACTCCTCAGTATGGAGAAAATCGATATCTGTGCAATAACAGAAACCTGGTTCAAGGCTCCAGAGAGCACCCCAGCACTACCAGGATTCAACTCATACCATTCTTTTCGGCCCCAGAACTCGGACCGAAATTCTAAAGGCGGGGGAGTATCTATTTTCATCAAGGATACCCACACCTCCAGGTTAGGGACACTGCACAAGGCAGCAGAGACCATCCATGTGCAACTAACAGTAGGTAAAACTGCTTTTCAGTTCATAGCCTACTACAGATCACCCACCTTGTCTCAGGACCCCCACTCAGCATTCCTGAGAACATTGGAGAATAATAAGGTCTCACCAAACACCATGATATTGGGGGATTTCAACTACCCAAACATTGACTGGGTAAACTACTCAAGTAGAATGAAGTATCCACCAAGCACAAATAAATCGATGCTCAAAGGAAAAAATGCTTTAATAAGCACTGTAAAAAACACTCCAATACAAAGACCGGGTCTAGAAATACAAAAGCAATAACGTATCCACTATCACGTTTTCGTCGCCAACTTCATCAGTTAAACATCCATCTTTAAAAGTTAAATGCTTTTATATGTTTTTCAAATTACATCACAGTACTGAAAGCCAATCATGTTGGACCATTTGCTAAGGTTAATTGTTGGAACTGATTGGTTCATACAGTCTTCACAAGCCAAGGTTAAAACCACATCTCTGAATAAAATAAATCCACACTTTAATTACAATAATAATTTAAAACATCTTTAAAAAGTTGGTTAAAAACATTGTTTTGTAACACCATTTAAAATAATTTAAAATGCTTTCTACATTAAATGTGAATGAAGCATGTGAATCTGGGTTTAAAAATGACACCATCTTGTGGCCATAGTGTATAATTACAACTGAACCAACAGCTGGTAATATAAAATCCTGAGAAGGGTATGTTTCTTGTAATTGCAACAAAGAACATATCAAAAGTTTTTGAACATTGTTTTAGCTCTTTGTATTAGAGTTTTGCAGCTCTCAACTTCAATACTGGAGCTAATGATACCATGTCATTCAGCCCTAAATTACGGTTAGCATCTAAAAAGTTGCCAATACAGTTCCTTGTATTCAATAAGTGTTTCCCACATCCCACGTCCTGGGTTAGTCGGGACAACTGCAACTACAAAAGAAGCATAACCTGAGGTCTTACATTTGCCTGCATGCGTGCTAAGTGCGTTTTCTCATTCATCACCTTGACATCGTATAAGTGCTCATATATTCTCTGTCTGACCTTTCTTTCGCTCTTCCCTACGTAGAACGAGGGACATTTTTACAAACAGCCAGATATATGATGCCTTTGGTGTCGCAATTAGCAAATGTGTTCAAATGCAAGGTCATGTTTCTTGCTTCTAAAAAAATTGTTTCACCACAATGCAAGTATGTGCAATATTTACATCTCCCACATTTGAATAATCCTTTCTTAGTTCTATTGCTACTGTTCTGTGTGTTGACATTTGTCCTTCCTTCCAAGTAGTTTTTGATGCTCTTCCCTTTCCGATAGACATGGGACAACTCTTTATCAAAAATGTGTTCAAGATCCGAAAATTTTGAAAAACTGTTCCATTCCCTTGAAAAAATGTTCCTAACAAAGGCTGATTGTTCATTAAAGGTTGTAATTAACCCTGTTTCTTTTGCCCCAAAATTACTTGCTTGTCCTTTATTGTGGGTTAATTGTTCTTCTTCACCTAAAATAGGTGCAAATACATCTGTTCTTTTGTGTTGACTTCTTTTAGTATTTTGTTGAACATTTCCAAAGGATACCCTCTCTGGGTAAAAGGCCCCTTAAAGTTGGTTTCTTCAGAGAAGACTTTGTTGTCTGAAGTCATTCTGCTAGATCTGACCAATTGACCCTTTATTACCCCTTTCTTCTGGTGGGGGTGGCAACTGGTGTAATGCAGATAAGAATTGGAGAAGGTTTCTTTTCTGAAAATCCTTGATGTAAATTTCCTTCCCTTTTCTCTATGTGGACATCTAGATATTTCAGTTCTTGTTCATCAAAGTTACCAGTAAAAGCCAAAAGGTCGTAGTATTGTTTACGTGTGTTAAAGATTGTTGAAATTTTCTCTACTACCCTTCCAAAGAAACACAGATCATCTAAGAACCTAGTATAAAGGAGCATTCCTTAAATAGGGGTTTCTGATGAGAAAATTTTCTTCCCAAAAGGCCATGATGATATTTGCGTAGGCTGGTGCACAGTGTGCACCCATTGCAACGCCTTTTCTTGTTTGTAGTACTCCCTTGAAATAGATGAAATTGTTTTTGAGAACTATTTCCATCAATGTCAAAATGTTCGTGAAGTCAATGTGTGTCAGTTTTTGCTTTCTATTAATTTCTCCTCAAACCAAGATAAACCCAGGTCATGTGGAATACAACCAAATAGGTCTATAACGTCCATGGTTCCGAAAGAAGTGTTCTCACTGTATAGGGTAGGTTTGATTCTTCTCAACAGGTCCCAAGAGTCTTTTAAAATGTTTTCACATCCTTCAAGGACATGTTTAATCTTGTGATCAACATATTTTGCTAATGGAGCTGTTATAGAACCCTCCGCTGACACTATCGGTCTAAGGGGTGCAGGCGTTTTATGAACTTTGGGTATTCCAAAATGCAGGAATTTTCGGTTTGTCAACTACCAAGAATTTGTACGTGTCTTGATCTATTGAACCCTGCATTAGCATGTCATAAAGTAAAGCCTGGATCTTTCTATAGGCTATGTTCACTTCATTGATAGACACTCTAGTGTATTTGTCTGGATCATTTAGTAAGTCCAACATTTTCCCTTCATATTGGATAGTTTCCATGACCACGACCCTCCTCCTTGTCAGGTTTCATAACTCTCAGATTGTGGTTGTCACTAATAGCTCTTAAGGTGTTTTTCTCTTCCGTTGTTAAATTGGGTGAAAGGTTTTGTTGTCAGGTGGGATCTAATTTCATGTTCTACCTTAAGCTCAAAGTTCTTAAGTTGGGGGTGTGTGGGAGGGTTGAATGTGCTTTTCCGCTTCAAGACCTGTCTATCATAGTCTACAGTTTTGTCCTTGAAAAACAGCTCCAAATTCTTTTCGGATAAACAACTTGATGTCTATCAGAAGTTTAAAGATGTCCGTTTTTGTGTGGGAACAAAAGTGAAGCCTTTAGAAAATAAATCGAACCAACTCTTGTTGATGCTGACACTAGAATAATTGTAAATGTTAAATCCATTGAATGTCCAGGTGTTGAGAATGTTGGTGATACCATCTTCTAATTCCAACCCTGCCGTCGTCTGGAAAGGTCTCCCCTTCCCTGTAGTTTTTGAATTGTAATAAACCTTCCCTTGTTGCATGAGTCTCTCTGATCTCCTTAATGGGGCATATTCTTCTGGCCCTGGGGCTTGTTCCTGTTGTTCATCAATTTCCACTTCCCCATTCACATTCGTGTGTCTCTTGCCTCCCTGGTTCACATAACTATTTCTGTAAGTAGTTCTTGGTTTGGGGTAGTGTGTTTTGTTTTGTACTCATCTTGGTCCCTTTTGATTTTCCCTATTTTCCTAGTCTGAACCTCCTTGCATTTAGCATCTACTTTGTGAAACACATTTTGGTATTTTAATTTATTGGCTTCAATAGAATACAACAAATCGTTTGTAATAGCTTTGTTGGTTTTCAATGTCTAATTGTAGCTTTTCCATAACCCTTTCATTATTGTTAATAATAGCTTTCATTATATTCATGCCACAGTTATCAAAAATAGAAATGAGCTCGTTACAAAATTCAGACCCATCAACAACATTGTTAGGGTATTTGCAGACCCTTAAACCCTTTGGTACAATGCTCAAGGAAATACAGTACTTTAAATAATCATTGTCAATTTCTAAAGTTTTGTATTTAATCAAAAAGAATTCTAAATCATTAAGTAGTGTAGAAAAATTAGAGTTAGTTTGCACAGTTGGACTGCGTGCTAAATCAAAGCTATATTTAGCTTTAAAACAGTCTGAAAACAGTTTCTGTGTACCTGTGGAAACGTTAGATATGTCCGTGCACTCTTGGTGCCGTTTCCTCTGACTTTTCGGTCTCACCGATATATCATCACCGCCATTACTGTTAGCGTTCCCTTGATCAATCGTGATGTGTGGGAACCCATCCAGACTGTTTCCACTGTCTAAATCCTCTCTGTTTGAATTGTATTGGAGTGTTTTTTACAGTGCTTATTAAAGCATTTTTTCCTTTGAGCATCGATTTATTTGTGCTTGGTGGATACTTCATTCTACTTTTCTCAGTTTATTTGGCTGTTTGGCTCACTATTTTTTATTGGTTTGTGTTATGGAGCCACTGCCGAGCACAGATCTAGCTCCTAGGAGCTCCGAGACTGGGGAACTAAGGAAGTTGATCGGGCAACTCACGCAGTTGGTTGCCTTGCTGACACCGCTCAGCCAGTCATTTGCCTCCATTGCAATGCTTTCACAACTCCCGGGGAACCAGGAAGTGAATCGGAAGCAGACTGTGACAGACTGTAATATTCGCGATGAAGAAGGAAACAATTTTTCAAACAGAGGATTTAGACAGTGGAAACAGTCTGGATGGGTTCCCACACATCACGATTGATCAAGGGAACGCTAACAGTAATGGCGGTGATGATATATCGGTGAGACCGAAAAGTCAGAGGAAACGGCACCAAGAGTGCACGGACATATCTAACGTTTCCACAGGTACACAGAAACTGTTTTCAGACTGTTTTAAAGCTAAATATAGCTTTGATTTAGCATGCAGTCCAACTGTGCAAACTAACTCTAATTTTTCTACACTACTTAATGATTTAGAATTCTTTTGATTAAATACAAAACTTTAGAAATTGACAATGATTATTTAAAGTACTGTATTTCCTTGAGCATTGTACCAAAGGGTTTAAGGGTCTGCAAATACCCTAACAATGTTGTTGATGGGTCTGAATTTTGTAACGAGCTCATTTCTATTTTTGATAACTGTGGCATGAATATAATGAAAGCTATTATTAATAATAATGAAAGGGTTATGGAAAAGCTACAATTAGACATTGAAAAACCAACAAAGCTATTACAAACGATTTGTTGTATTCTATTGAAGCCAATAAATTAAAATACCAAAATGTGTTTCACAAAGTAGATGCTAAATGCAAGGAGGTTCAGACTAGGAAAATAGGGAAAATCAAAAGGGACCAAGATGAGTACAAAAACAAAACACACTACCCCAAACCAAGAACTACTTACAGAAATAGTTATGTGAACCAGGGGAGGCAAGAGACACATGAATGTGAATGGGGGGAAGTGGAAATTGATGAACAACAGGAACAAGCCCCAGGGCCAGAAGAATATGCCCCATTAAGGAGATCAGAGAGACTCATGCAACAAGGGAAGGTTTATTACAATTCAAAAAACTACAGGGGAAGGGGGGGGAGACCTTTCCAGACGACTAGGCAGGGTTGGAATTAGAAGATGGTATCACCAACATTCTCAACACCTGGACATTCAATGGATTTAACATTTACAATTATTCTAGTGTCAGCATCAACAAGAGTTGGTTCGATTTATTTTCTAAAGGCTTCACTTTTGTTCCCACACAAAAACGGACATCTTTAAACTTCTGATAGACATCAAGTTGTTTATCCGGAAAAGAATTTGGAGCTGTTTTTCAAGGACAAAACTGTAGACTATGATAGACAGGTCTTGAAGCGAAAAGCACATTCAACCCTCCCACACACCCCCAACTTAAGAACTTTGAGCTTAAGGTAGAACATGAAATTAGATCCCACCTGACAACAAAACCTTTCACTCCAATTTAACAACGGAAGAGAAAACACCTTAAGAGCTATTAGTGACAACCACAATCTGAGAGTTATGAAACCTGACAAGGGAGGAGGGTCGTGGTCATGGAAACTATCCAATATGAAGGGAAAATGTTGGACTTACTAAATGATCCAGACAAATACACTAGAGTGTCTATCAATGAAGTGAACATAGCCTATAGAAAGATCCAGGCTTTACTTTATGACATGCTAATGCAGGGTTCAATAGATCAAGACACGTACAAATTCTTGGTAGTTGACAAACCGAAAATTCCCTGCATTTTGGAATACCCAAAGTTCATAAAACGCCTGCACCCCCTTAGACCGATAGTGTCAGCGGAGGGTTCTATAACAGCTCCATTAGCAAAATATGTTGATCACAAGATTAAACATGTCCTTGAAGGATGTGAAAACATTTTAAAAGACTCTTGGGACCTGTTGAGAAGAATCAAACCTACCCTATACAGTGAGAACACTTCTTCGGAACCATGGACGTTATAGACCTATTTGGTTGTATTCCACATGACCTGGGTTTATCTTGGTTTGAGGAGAAATTAATAGAAAGCAAAAACTGACACACATTGACTTCACGAACATTTTGACATTGATGGAAATAGTTCTCAAAAACAATTTCATCTATTTCCAAGGGAGTACTACAAACAAGAAAAGGCGTTGCAATGGGTGCACACTGTGCACCAGCCTACGCAAATATCATCATGGCCTTTTGGGAAGAAAATTTTCTCATCAGAAACCCCTATTTAAGGAATGCTCCCTTTATACTAGGTTCTTAGATGATCTGTGTTTCTTTTGGAAGGGTAGTAGAGAAAATTTCAACAATCTTTTAACACACGTAAACAATACTACGACCTTTTGGCTTTTACTGGTAACTTTGATGAACAAGAACTGAAATATCTAGATGTCCACATAGAGAAAAGGGAAGGGAAATTTACATCAAGGATTTTCAGAAAAGAAACCTTCTCCAATTCTTATCTGCATTACACCAGTTGCCACCCCCCCCACCAGAAGAAAGGGGTAATAAAGGGTCAATTGGTCAGATCTAGCAGAATGACTTCAGACAACAAAGTCTTCTCTGAAGAAACCAACTTCTTAAGGGCCTTTTACCCGGAGAGGGTATCCTTTGGAAATGTTCAACAAAATACTAAAAGAAGTCAACACAAAAAGAACAGATGTATTTGCACCTATTTTAGGTGAAGAAGAACAATTAACCCACAATAAAGGACAAGCAAGTAATTTTGGGGCAAAAGAAACAGGGTTAATTACAACCTTTAATGAACAATCAGCCTTTGTTAGGAACATTTTTTCAAGGGAATGGCATAGTTTTTCGAAATTTTCAGACCTTGAACATATTTTCGATAAAGAGTTGTCCCATGTCTATCGGAAAGGGAAGAGCATCAAAAACTACTTGGAAGGAAGGACAAATGTCAACACACAGAACAGTAGCAATAGAACCAAGAAAGGATTATACAAATGTGGGAGATGTAAATACTGCACACATTTGCATTGTGGTGAAACAATTTTTTAGAAGCAAGAAATATGACCTTGCAATTGAATACATTTGCTAACTGTGACACCAAAGGCATCATATATCTGGCTGTTTGTAAAAATGTCCCTCCTTCTACGTAGGGAAGAGCAAAGAAAGCTCAGACAGAGAATATATGAGCACTTATACGATGTCAAGGTGATGAATGAGAAAACGCACTTAGCAAGCATTCAGCCAAATGTAACACATCAGGTTATTCTTTTTTTATACTTGAAGTTGTCCCCACTAACCCAAGAGGTGGGATGTGGAAAACACTTATTGAATACAAGGAACTGTATTGGCAACTTTTTTTAGATGCTAACCGTAATTTAGGGCTGAATGACATGGTATCATTAGCTCCAGTATTGAAGTTGAGAGCTGCAAAACTCTAATACAAAGAGCTAAAACAATGTTCAAAAACTTTTGATATGTTCTTTTGTTGCGAATTACAAGAAACATACCCTTCTCAGGATTTTATATTACCAGCTGTTGGTTCAGTTGTAATTATACACTATGGCCACAAGATGGTGTCATTTTTAAACCCAGATTCACATGCTTCATTCACATTTAATGTAGAAAGCATTTTAAATTATTTTAAATGGTGTTACAAAACAATGTTTTAACCAACTTTTAAAGATGTTTTTAATTATTATTGTAATTAAAGTGTGGATTTATTTTATTCAGAGATGTGGTTTTAACCTTGGCTTGTGAAGATTGTATGAACCAATCAGTTCCAACAATTAACCTTAGTAAATGGTCCAACATGATTGGCTTTCAGTACTGTGATGTAATTTGAAAAACATATAAAAGCATTTAACTTTTAAAGATGGATGTTTAACTGATGAAGTTGGCGACGAAAACGTGATAGTGGATACGTTATTGCTTTTGTATTTCTAGACCCGGTCTTTGTATTGGAGTGTTTTTTACAGTGCTTATTAAAGCATTTTTTCCTTTGAGCATCGATTTATTTGTGCTTGGTGGATACTTCATTCTACTTTTCTCAGTTTATTTGGCTGTTTGGCTCACTATTTTTTATTAAACTACTCAAGTCCCACCTCTTTTGCCCAAAGGTTCCTGGAGTTTATAAACTCAAATGCCATGGAACAGCTGGTCACCACTCTCACAAGAGGGGACAACATATTGGACTTGCAAATGAATAAATAACTCCCAAACGCTAAGGGTGGTCTGTCACAAAAACAGTCAATATTAGCAAAAAAAAAAAAAAAAAAGACAGAAAATCCACCCAAGGATGGCCAATCAATGAAATCCACAAGGGTTCCAATTAAAATGTAGTCCAGTAATACGAATAAAACTTCAACTTGAAAATAAAATGAAAAATAAAAAGCTCAAAACTGTCCCTTGAAGATGTCCGATAAGTGTTTTCGACTGTCATCTTCCTCAGATTGTATAAGATACTAGGGACTTCCATTTCCTTTTATATATGAAATTCTATACTATTTGACCAATCACCACTGGTGAATACTTGGCAACATCCAATCCTATCTTGTTATCTCAAGATTAATTTGCATATAATCAGCTCTATGCTTCTGTTTCCCACCTTTATTGAGTATGCAAATTAGATGTTCCAGTCCTTCATTTTGATTGGATGTATATTATGTTATTGATGATAATGTGAGCAAAGTGAGTATTACTCTTCCATTAATTCTCAAGACCAATAACAGGTGGCACTGTTCTCAATGATGTAATATCCAAAATAAATAGAAGCATTCATAAACACTCCAAATATTAAATCTTTGAAGAAATTTGTGAATATAACTTTCTATTCATTACAATGCTATGCAGGTATGATGGATTTTTACCTGCATAATCAAAATAATGCCACTTAAAATGATGGAATTACAATAAGCATCCTTCAACTAAATTATATCACATTTCGAAAAATACAACCTATGCCTGCTTCAGATGTTATCTCTAAAATACCAAAGTCTTGCCAAAAACAGGAAAGTGTGTGGATATAACAGCAACGCTAACTATTCACTTTCCAATCTCTTTCAAGCAAAAGCAACATCCAATCCTATCTTGTTATCTCAAGATTAATTTGCATATAATCAACTCTATGCTTCTGTTTCCCGCCTTTATTGAGTATGTAAATTAGATGTTCCAGTCCTTCATTTTGATTGAATGTATATTGTGTTATTGATGGTAATGTGAGCAAAGTAAGTATTACTCTTCCATTTTCCTTTAATTCTCAAGACCAATAACAGGTGGTGCTGTTCTAAATGATGTAGTATCCATAAGTAAATAGAAGCATTCATAAACACTCCAAATATTAAATATTCGAAGAAATTTGTGAATAGAACTTTCTATTCATTACAATGCTATGCAGGTATGATGGATCTGTACCTGCATAGTCAAAATAATGCCACTTAAATTATGGAGTTACAATAAGTATCCGACTGAATTGTATCATATTTCGAAAAATACAACCAAAGCCTGCTTCTCTAAAATACCAGGGTCTTGCCAAAAACAGGAAAACGTGGATAGAACAGCAACGCTAACTGTTCACTTTCTAATCTCTTTCAAGCAAATGAGGGAAATTACTTCCCTTTTTTAAATATTTTAGTTCTTTCAACAACGGCAAAGACTTTGATTTTGCCACAGAAAGTGGCTTTAACATGTGTTAAACCATTGGTAGCATGATCTTATTTTTCATTTAATCATTAATGTAGGAGTTCATTCCTTTTACCAATTAAAAACATATAAAATGTGAGAAAAATGATGTTGTTCGATGCAAGCAGTATAATATCCTTTAACAATGGCTAGAATAAATTCGGCCTTGATCAGGTAAAATTCACTTGTTGTTACTATCATCAGACAAAATTCAAATTACAGGTTTGTCATATAGGTGGCACAATAGTTTTGTTTATTATACTTCTTCTGTTCTTAAATAGGAAAATAACTATCATCATTATATTCTCTTCGTTCCTTAATATAAGGATGTATTCCTTTTATTAATAATGATATGAAGAAGATGGTGTTGGCCAATAAGCGGGTAATGAAATGTCCTTTGACAAAAGCTGGAAAATGACTTTGGTCTCAGTCAGATGATGCTCACATAGTATTGTCTTTGTCAATTAACTTTAAAGTTGTAAATTTATAGATGGCACAATGGATTAACTACACTTTACATCTTCTGTTCTTTAAAATAGGTTTAAGCGGGACTATGCTATTTAAACCAGGGGGTTGATCTGCCCTCAGGTTAATAATCCATTTTGTTTCTTTCAGTTCTGTCAAAGTCTCAGTGTCCCCTTTGCGTGGACCAGAGAAAGCTCTAGCAATGACTTTAAATAGAAACTTGTGATTTTTATTAATAACATGTTGTGCCAACGCATTATGTATTTCCTTGTTCTTAATATCCAATTGATGTCTCTGTACCCTTCTTTTGAAGCATTGGTTAGTTTTTCCTATATAGAGTGATGTACAAACCTCATAAGCAGCTAAATTTACAACATCCGGGTTTTACATGTTGCTTTGATGTTAAAAATATAGTCTTTCCCTGTAACCGGATGTGTGAAGTGGTTGCTGTCATCTATCACACAACAGATATTACAATTCCCACATTTTATTGTTCCTTTCCATCCTATTATTGTATTTGGTGTCTGGATGTTAGTACATAATAATCTTTTCATATTTTTTTTGTTTTTGAAACAGAATCTAGGTCTCTCTCCAACTATTGCTTTTAGATGCGCATCTTGTGTAAGCACTGGCCAAAACTGATTAATTATCTTGGTAATCTGAGCATTATCTGAACTGTATGTTAGAGATAATCTCACAGAGGTATCATTTGATTCAACATAACTTTGTCTTATGTTTCCATTGGATTGTAGGTCTTTCTCCTTATAACCACAGGCCTTCAAGTTGTTACACAAGAAGTTTATTTCTTTAATTCTATTTTCTTCTTGATTGCAACGTTTGTGAATCCTATTTGTTTGATTCTTCATGATGTTCTTGGTGACATGTCTCGGATGCATGCTACTTCTATGTAAGTAATGATTTCTCCAAGTATTCTTTCTGTATAAATCAAAATTCAGGAAACCTTGATCACTCAAACTGATACTAACATCTAAAAAATTGATGTTAGATCTAGAATATTCAGAAGTGAATGTAAGATACAAAGTAGTTTGATCCAAGTATGTATCAAATCTTGTAAATTGTTCTCCATCTCCTTTCCATAGGATAACCAAATTGTCTACAAATCGACCGTAGAATAAGATATGTTTTTTCCACAGATTATTACTACTAAGGACAAAGTGTTGTTCCCAACCTACTAGAACTAAATTGGAATAACTATTTGCACAGGGGGTGCCCATCACAACCCCCCATTTTTGTAAATAACAGCTATTACCATAAGTGAAGTAGTTGTTCTCCAATATTAGTTCCAGCATATCACAAGTAGTTCTAGTTTCACTGGCTGAGATCTTACTGATAAGTACTTGTCTCACTGTCTCAACACCAATGTCATTTGGAATACTAGTAAAAAGACTATTTATACCTAGAGTTGTCAGTAATAAATCTTCTTTATCAACTACATAATTCATAGCTTCATTCAATGTTTCCAGAAAATCATCAGTGTCCCTTAGCACAGAAGTGAAGGAACTCAAGATCTGTTTCAATTCCCTCTCTACATATAGGGATACATTTTCAGTAGCCCATCCCCGTCCTGAGATAATTGGATGTAGGGGAGGGTCTGTTAAATTCTTATGTATTTTTGGCAGACCGTTGATGATTGGAATAGTTGGTTTAGAAATAACTAAGAACTCATATAAGTCCATTTCTATTTGTCTATGTAATACCATATCTTGTAAATATGAATTGATCCTGTTGATTGCTTTAGTTAATTCAAAATGAGAAACTTCAGTATAAGTTTTGGAATCCTGTAACATCGTCAGCATTTTGTTCACATACCATGACATATCCAGCATCACTATTGCACCTCCTTTATCAGCTGGTCTAAGTAAGATCAAATGGTTATGTTGTAAACTTGAGATAGCTGTTTTTTCCTCAGAAGTGACATTGCAATAATGTCTAGTACCTGGATCTAATCTCAATTTCTCAACTTCATTAGTGCAAAGTTTTACAAATAGATCTACTGCTGGATGTCTAACTGGAACAAAAGTGCTCGGTTTCCGCAGTATAGTCATATCTGTTGTTTGATTTCCAAAAATGTGCTTTAAGGTAACAATTCGTCCAAAATATTTCATATCCAGGACAAATTCATCTAGAGATGATCTAAATCAAGGGATGAATGTTAAACCTTTTTGTAAAACTGAGAGTTCCGATGGTGTAATATCATGTTTGGAAAGGTTAACTACCAATGATTCTTCTCCGTGAATGGTTTCTTCCTTTTTCGGTCTTGACTTGGTAGTCGTTGCCCTCTGAACTGATGTTGTTTCAAAAAAATTGGTAAGGTGGTATTAGGTGGTAGATGTGAACCATTTCTCTTAGGTATGGTTCCTGTAGCTGATACCCCTGAAATATCACTATTATTATAGGATTATATTATTATTATTATTATATATACACTATATATTATATAATGTAGTTAATCCATTGTGCCATCTATAAATTTACAACTTTAAAGTTAATTGACAAAGACAATACTATGTGAGCATCATCTGACTGAGACCAAAGTAATTTTCCAGCTTTTGTCAAAGGACATTTCATTACCCGCTTATTGGCCAACACCATCTTCTTCATATCATTATTAATAAAAGGAATACATCCATATATTAAGGAACGAAGAGAATATAATGATGATAGTTATTTTCATATTTAAGAACAGAAGAAGTATATAACAACAAAACTATTGTGCCACCTATATGACAAACCTGTAATTTGAATTTTGTCTGATGGTAGTAACAACAAGTGAATTTTACCTGATTAAGGCCAAATTTATTCTAGCCATTGTTAAAGGATATTATACTGCTTGCATCGAACAACATCATTTTTCTCACATTTTATATATTTTTAACTGGTAAAAGGAATGAACTCCTACATTAATGATTAAATGCAAAATAAGATCATGCTACCAATGGTTTAACCCATGTTGAAGCCACTTTCTGTGACAAAATCAAAGTCTTTGCTGTTGTTGAAAGAACTAAAATATTTAAAAAAGGGAAGTAATTTCCCTCATTTGCTTGAAAGAGATTAGAAAGTGAACAGTTAGCGTTGCTGTTCTATCCACATGTTTTCCTGTTTTTGGCAAGACCCTGGTATTTTAGAGAAGCAGGTGTTGGTTGTATTTTTCAAAATGTGATACAATTCAGTTGAAGGATACTTAATGTAACTCCATAATTTAAGTGGCATTATTTTGACTATGCAGGTATAGATCCATCATACCTGCATAGCATTGTAATGAATAGAAAGTTATATTCACAAATAATTTCTTCAAAGATTTAATATTTGGAGTGTTTATGAATGCTTCTATTTACTTATGGATACTACATCATTTAGAACAGCGCCACCTGTTATTGGTCTTGAGAATTAAAGGAAAATGGAAGAGTAATACTTACTTTGCTCACATTACCATCAATAACACAATATACATTCAATCAAAATGAAGGACTGGAACATCTAATTTACATACTCCATAAAGGCGGGAAACAGAAGCATACAGTTGATTATATGCAAATTAATTTTGAGATAACAAGATAGGATTGGATGTTGCCTTTGCTTGAAAGAGATTGGAAAGTGAACAGTTAGCATTGCTGTTCTATCCACACACTTTCCTGCTTTTGGCAAGACTTTGGTATTTTAGAGATAACATCTGAATCAGGCATAGGTTGTATTTTTCAAATTTGATATAATTTAGTTGAAGGATACTTATTGTAATTCCATAATTTTAAGTGGCATTATTTTGATTATGCAGGTAAAGATCCATCATACCTGCATAGCATTGTAATGAATAGAAAGTTATATTCACAAATTTCTTCGAAGATTTAATATTTGGAGTGTTTATGAATGCTTCTATTTATTTTGGATATTACATCATTGAGAACAGTGCCACCTGTTATTGGTCTTGAGAATTAAAGGAAAATGGAAGAGTAATACTCACTTTGCTCACATTATCATCAATAATGTAATATACATCCAATCAAAATGAAGGACTGGAACATCTAATTTCCATACTCAATAAAGGCGGGAAACAGAAGCATAGAGCTGATTATATACAAATTAATCTTGAGATAACAAGATAGGATTGGATGTTGCCAAGTATTCACCAATGGTGATTGGTCAAATAGTATAGAATTTCATATATAAAAGGAAATGGAAGTCCCTAGTGTCTTATACGATCTGAGGAAGACAACAGTCAAAAGTGCTTATCGGATATCTTCAAGGGATAGTTTTAAGCTTTTTATTTTTCATTTTATTTTCAAGTCGAAGTTTTTTTTGTATTAAAGGGCTACATTTTAATTGGAACACTTGTGGGTTTCATTGGTTGGCCATCCTTGGGTGGATTTTCTGTCTTTTTTTTGCAACATATTGGACTTGGTCATCACCAACATGGGGGCTCGATGTTCCACACCAGAGATAAATCCCTCATTGGTAAGATCAGACCATGAACTTATCACAATGGACATCCACATCCCGACCCCACCCCCAGCCAAGGAAACCACTATGAAAAATTTCTCAAAAGCAAACTTCACACTTCTCAAGACTGAGATGGAAAGTTTCAAAGCCCCCGGGCTAATGGAAAATGCTACCCAAACCACAGAATCCTTTACAAATGCACTCTATGAGCATCTACAAGAATGCATGGATCGTGCCATCCCAAGTAAAACCAAGACTCGCTCCTCCAAAAGCAGGAGACCAGTCTGGTGGACCCTGGCCATAAATAAGCTATACAACAGAAGGAGGAAACTATTATATGACATGGCAAAATCCCAAAAAGGGAAGGCATCCTTGATCAGTACTAGCAAGAAACTTCGATCCCTCATAAAATCATCCAAGGCTAGCTTCTAAAGAAAAATAGCCAAAGACCCTAAAGATAATCACAAGGCGTTATTTAGCTTTGTCAAGAATCTGGGTGGCAGCTCTCAGATCTGCTCTGAGCTGGTGCAAAATGGCACAAAATACACCGAACCCACTGACATTGCCAACATCCTGGTGGACAGGTTCAGTGCAAACTTTACCCCCCTCCCCCCACAAAAGGGCCTGTGTCTATCACAGAAGAATACAGTCCCCCAGACATCACAGACACACAGGTGAAATCAGCCCTCTCCAAAGTAAAAAACGCAGCATCAATGTTACCGGATGGTATCCCGGGCTGCATCTTACACGAGCTCCAAAATGAACTAAACCCTCACATAAATTCAGTGTTCCAACTAAGCCTTACCACAGGTTATGTACCCAAAGACTGGCATACAGCAACAGTGATCCTGCTGCACAAAGGTGGCACCTCAATGGATCCCGGGAACTATCCACCTATAAGCCTGACTAGCCTGGTCTGCAAAGGCTATGGAGCACATCATCATGGATCTCATAAACAAAGACATTGGTAACCTCCAAACACTGGACCTCACCCAATTTGGCTTGGTTAAGGGTAGATCTTGCCTCTTAAACCTAGTTGACTTCTTCAAAACAGTTACCAAAGCCTTAGATGAGGGAAAGGTAGTCCACACAGCCTACCTAGCCCTCGCAAAGGCCTTTGACACAATACCCCACTCTGGCATCATAAATAAGCTCACCAGCTTAAATATCAACCCATATGTCACAAGATGGGTTGCAAACTGGCTCAGGGATAGAACTCACATGGTCAGAGTTGCGGGTGCCATGTCCGACTGTAAACCAGTTACAAGTGGCTTCCCACAGAGATCAGTCCTGGTACCCCTCTTGTTGGGTATATACTTCTCTGAGGTACAGGCAAACACAGGAGGACTGTGGCTGACCAAGTTCACAGATGATTGCAAACTGACAGCCATAATCGACTCTTTAGCTGACACAGGCATCCTCCAGAAGGGCCTTACGGAGACGGCTACCTGGTGTCAGAACCATGGCCTCAAGCTTAAAGCAAAAAATGCATAGTCATCCCTTTGGGAAAACAAAGTGCCCACAAACGGGCCTTACAGAGACAGCAACCTGGTGTCAGAACCATGGCCTCAAGCTTAAAGCAAAAATGCATAGTCATCCCTTTGGGAAAACAAAGTGCCCACAAACAACCATATATGAGGTAATCCACTAATTACGGAAGAAGTAATTAGAGATCTGGAGACCCAAGTAGATAGTAACCTCTCCTTTGACAATCACAATGTCAAGTGGTTAGAAATACCTTCTATATAGCCCACCTAATCACAAAATGGTTTACATCTAGATCAAGAGAGGTCATTGGGCCCCTCTACTCATCGCTCATCAGGCCCATAATTGAGTACAATGCCCCATTTGGGATGTACCTTACTTGACACCTGCAACAGCTGGAGAGACCTCAAAATACCTCACCAAGAGGATCGTGGGCCTCAAACAGATGCCCATTGCAACTCGACTAAAGAAACTCCAGCTCTACTCAGTTGCTTACTGCCTACTCAGAGGCGATCTCTGCCTGACGTACAAGGCCATGTCAAATCCAGAATTGTTGGACATGCTCCACCTTAAGAAAACCAGATCCATTAGAGCTACATGCTCCAGGGATGTAAACCTTAGCACAACAATAAATAGGACATGCTGGAGGGATAGATTCATATCCCAAAGGCTTCCCGCCCTCTGGAATAGAATCCCAGTTCATGTTAGGCAGAGCCCCTCATTGACCCTCTTCAAGAGAAATCTTGATGAGTGGATGGGAGATCATAGGTTTGCTCCTGGGATCGCTTCTGTGGCCCTGCTGGACAGAGGCTCAGGAATCTAGTCTAAAAGGGAGGCGAAAGCCAACACATTCTGGCTAGGCTTATCAATGCCCTAGGGCAGATAGCCTAGTACCTACCTATGAACCTATGAACCTATATGTATGTTTGTATGCATTTAATTATTTTATATTATTATCTGTATGTATGTATTTGTTTATTTACTGTTGAAGGTGGGAGAAATCCCACAGAGTCATAAAAGGAATGTGCAAACCACACAAGCATTGTCCATAGCTCATAATCATACCAGGTACTTTGTCCTTGGAGGTGAGCACCTTAACGACAATGACAAATGTGAGTAGCAAATCAAAATCAGCATTAAAATCAAAACTGAATGCCTTCATAACCTTACAGATAAATACAAACCCACACACACACCAAAAACACAATAAACACTTATTTATTCCTGGATAACATCATCAAGTATATATCAAAATATTAATAAATAATATGAAATGTCCTGTGAGTGCACATGCATACCTATTTAAAAAAAAAGAAAAATAAATAAAATGATGATATTAAAAATACTGAAGTATGATTCCAGCATCTGGAACAAGATAAAAAGAACTGTAAAACAGAAAAAATCATGTAAGTGGTTCTTTAAGGGTCTGCTTGCATTTTGTTTCACCTCTTATTATGCCATCTTTCTCTCCTTTCACTATAAATCAATCCCATTCATTTCATTATTCCTCCATTAATGGTTTAAATCTGAACTCTACAAATGTTGTGATCCCAGGCTACAGAATTTCCAGTTATCTATCCAAGTATCCAGAGTATGCATGCATATTACTACACATAGCACCAGGAGAGTTAGATAAAAACTGATCCTGTCATCAGTAGGATCTTTAAATTAATAGGAATTAGATTAATCTATACCTATGCCAACAAACGGGAATTGGAAAGCTGAATGAGATCTAAACTCCTTAGTTTTATATATATATATGAAACAGAGCTCACTGTTATTTCATATTCCCATTTAATTCAGCTAAGAAACAAACGTTAACTTTCAGCCACATATTGTCATTAAAGTTTAATTTTCAAATCGTGCATGCAAGTACTAAGCCAGTGAACACACACACACACACAAACATAGGCACACATTTACACTTACACAGTCATGGAAATTAATAAATAACTTGAGGTGAAAACAAACTATTTCTTTGGAATTCAGAAAGGATTTCCATGACCTTAAACTAGTAATTTTCCCAACTGCAGTAAGCCTTTATGATTCTTAGTCTGCCCTACTTCTAAGGTTTCCCATTAGTGGGAACCTCAACATAGAAGGCAGTCCCACTGGCAGAGCTGCATGCTTACTATTACAGCAGTCCAGTGGGAGGAGTCATTATTAATTAGCCATGTGCTTTCCCCATGGAAACGCAAGTGGTTTCCAACTTACTCTGCAGATTAAACTTCCACTGATGGAGGAAAAGGTGAATGCCGTGAAACAACGGGGACCCCTCAGTCACTTTCTATGGAAGCAGTTAGTGCAGGTATGTTCAATAAAGATTTGGTGCATGTGTGTGTGTGTGTGTGTGTGTGTGTGTGTGTGTGTGTGTGTGTGTGTGTGTGTGTTTGTCTGTGTGTGCCTGTGTCTATAGGGCCATGAAGTAGGATTTGTATGTGTGTGTGTGTGTGTGTGTGTGTGTGTGTGTGTGTGTGTGTGCGCACGTGCACGAGTGTTTCTGTGTGTGTTTGTGCGTTGCTCAAGGGTGATGTCTTTGCCAATGCGATGCATGGAGTACCAGGGAAAACACTACTGTTATCAGGCTGGCAATGCTAGTTTATCTAGACTGCAATTTAGATATATGCTAATGAGCTGATGATGAGATATTTTACATTATGGCCATAGCTACCTCTGAATTTTATTTTCTCATGATCATTTAAATTTGATCGACCTGAGGTAGGCAGTTTATGTCAGTGATTAGGTTTGAATCCTAGGATTTATTAAGACCACTGTATCAACTTCTGATATCCCACTTGGTCAACTGACCATACATCTCAGCCTCTTTCTTCAAGAGTTTTGGACGAAACAAAAAAAAAGTGGGGTAACATCTTAAAATCAGCGACAATTTTAAAATATTATTCCACCTGAAATGTTACTAGAACAGCAGATTTTGCATCAACAATAAGAGCTATGAAACTCTCTGTAAGGTATTATTGATAAATTATAATCTTTTATGAGATTTTTTTTTTTCATAAAAGCAAAAATGTTGTGAAGGGCAAGGCAAAAATATGAGGCAAAATAAGGGACTTTTAAGAGGTATGCTACTGATGTCGTATAGTGATGGCTGACCTGAAACACTATATTTCTGCTTTCTAAATTTAGCTTCTGCTGGAAAGGATAAATCATGAAAGAAATATTAGAATTCAAAGAAAACAGCAAACTGCAATAAGTTAGGAATAGTACACTTGTCCATAGAAGAGATAAGACTATGACCGTTGTTAAGAGGCAGCACAGTACTCATCTCTGTATGAGTGATCAAAAATGTCTGCAATTATTTTTGAAATATATTTATTTAGCATGTGTTCTTTAACAGAAGCCAGCATAAGTATTTAGGACACCTACTGTTTCTTGTGGCACAAATTTAGATACTTTCCTTAATAAATTTTAATTTAACAAAACAGCTCTTTGTACATTGCCCATTTCATGTTACATTCTTACAGCATTTTAATATTAGGCTATGTTTAGTGTTATTTCAAACAATTGCAAGCATATTTAAATATAACCATAAATAGATCTTGCTCACTCCAAACCAATAATTAATTTTCGTTATTCATTTTTTTAGCACATAGAAAATCTACAAATACATAGAAAATGGTTGCATTTACCAATAGAATCATTAGTTTGTAACTGAATCCTTTAACAATTTTAGATTAAAATATTTTTCTGATGCATACTGCATTATAACTATTGTAGGTCTTTAAATCAATATGCTATCCATATAAGAAAGTTCCATAAAATTTATATGATTCAAGAAATATACAGTACAACTCACTTACTGAATATGCCCATCCCCCAACCCCCCCTCCCACACACACACACACACACACACACACATACACACACTGACCAGGTGCACAGTGATATGGATTTTTGATTTAAACTAAATTGCTCACTATTGTGCTGTTGGGAAAGCAGCATTTACAGTATATAAACACAATTGATCTTTTGCTTGACACTAGCAGGGTGATTTAAATGTCATCTTGTAGAATGGCACTGCTAAAGAAGGAATATAGTCCCCCAATAATAAGTTATAAAATATACTTTACTGAAGACCTCATAAAAAGGTTCATTTTAATTCAACAAGCCGTAGCTGCAACAGAATGTAACAGAGAAACATTTGCACTTATTGCAGAACATACCTCAGCTTGTGTCTTGTAGAAAAAGAATCAGAGAGTACCTCCTTCCCAAACTTTAATATTAAGTGAAAGATTATGGAGAAAAATTAACTGTAGAAGATACAAAAATTATATACTGTCGTCTTAATTCTGTTTTTCCTTGTCACTTGCATTAGCAGATACTTATTTTAAAGCATCATATAATTTACGACTATTTAATTGTCACTGCAGCTTATTTTCCAATCCAAGAATCAAGATGTCTCCTTTGCCAGTTCAGTGACTGCAGATTCTCAGAATGTTTCTTAAAATCTGCACATCTGTTGTTATATGCCAAAATGTAAGGCGATATGCTTTTGATTGTTCTGAATGCCTCATCATTCAAGATAATTCCTTTCTCCATTCAAATGTTGAATCCATCTACCTTTTGACATGTGAACTGAAAAAAAAATAGAATCAGAAAAATAATAGGTTCATAGGTTGGTACAAGGCTATCTGCCTGAGGGCATTTATGAGCCTAGCCAGAGTGTGTCGGCTTTCGCTGCCCCATTGATTTATTAACTGATCCTTTGTCAATCAGAGCCAATGAAGTGATCCCAGGGGTGTATTTTCTGTTACCCATCCACTCGTCAAGGTTTCTCTTGAAGAGTGTTAGTGAGGGGGTCTGCCTGATGTAATTTGGAATTTTGTTCCAAAGCATGGGTAGTCTCTGTGACAGGAATCTATCCCTCCAGCATGTTCTATTTATTGTTGTGTTGAGATTTAGCTCACTAGAGTGCATGGCTCACAGTGACTTGGATTTCTTTAGGTGGAGCATGTCCATCAATTCTGAGTTGGACATGGCTTTGTAAGTCAGGTAGAGATCAACTCTGAGTAAGCGATATGCCACTGAGTACAGCCGGAGTTTTTTCAGTCTGGCTGTATATGTTTGAGGCCAGTAATCCTCTTGGTGAGGTACTTTTGTGGTCTTTCCAGCTGTTGGAAGTGTATTGTGAGGTACATCTCAAATGGAGCATTGTACTCTATGATGGGTCTAATGAGGGACGAGTAGAGGGGCACTATAACCTCTTTATTTCTAGATGCAAACCCTTTAGTAATTAGGTGGGCCACATAGAAGGATTTCTAAACTACTTTGGCAATATATTGTCAAAGGAGAGATTACAATTTACCTGGGTCTCCAGATCTCTTATTACCTCTTCTGTATTAAGGGGGCTGCCACCTATGTGGTAATTTGTGGGTGTTTTATTTTTCCCAAAGGGGATGACTATGCATTTTTTGGCATTTAGCTTGAGGCCATGATTTTGACACCAGGTGTCCATCTCAGTAAGGCCCTTTTGGAGGATGTCCATGTCAGCTGGAGAGTCAATTATGGCTCCCAGTTTGCAGTCATCGGCAAACTTGGTTAGCCATAGTCCTCCTGTGTATGCCTTTACTTCTGAGAAGTATATGCCGAACAGTAGGGGTCCCAGGACCGAGCCTTGTGGGACACCACTTGTGACTGGTTTAGAGTTGGATCTGGAGCCCGCTATTCTTACCCTGTGAGTTCTGTCTGTAAGCCAGTTGGAAAACCATCTCGTGACTTAGGGGTTTATATTCAGGCTGGTGAGTTTTTCTGTAATACCCGAGTGGGGAATGGTGTCAAAAGCCTTGGCAAGGTCAAGGTAGGATGTGTGAACTACCTTTCCCTCATCTATGGCCTTGGTGACTGTTTCAAAGAAGTCAACCAGGTTTAGTAGGCATGATCTGCCCTTAACAAAGCCGAACTGGGTTGGGTCAATTATTTGGAGGTTTCCAATGTCTTTGTTAATGAGTTCCATGATGATGTGCTCCATAGCCTTGCAGGCCAGGCTAGTCAGGCTTATGGGGTGATAGTTACCAGGGTCAGTTGTGGCCCCTGCTTTGCGGAGAGGAATAACCTTGCTGTGTGCCATTCTATAGGCACATAGCCTGTGAAGAGGCTGAGGTTGAACAGCGTGTTTAGGTGGGGAGTTAGTTTGTTCTGTAGTTCGTGCAAGACGCAACCATCTGGTCCCATTGACACTGTATTTTTGGCTTTTGAAAGGGCTGTTTTCACCTGTGCATCTGTGATTTTTGGGACACTACACTTTTCCGGTATTGTTGTCGGCCCTTTTGGAGGTGAGAGGGGGGTGAAGTTTGCACTGAATCTATCTGCCAGGATGTTGGCAATATCAGTAGGTTCAGTATATTTTGTGTTATTTTGCACTAGTTCAGTGCATATCTGTGATTTTCCACTTAGATTCTTAACATAGCTAAAGAAGGCTTTGTGGTCATCTTTTGAATCCTTGACTATTTTTCTTTCGAAGTTAGCCTTGGATGATTTCATGAGGGACCTTAGTTTCTTACTGATACTGATCAGGGATGTCTTTCCTTCTTGGAATTTTCTTTTTTTCTGAACTAGTTTCCCCCTTCTATTATATAGCCTGTTTATTGCAGGGGTCCACCAAACTGGTTTCCTTCTCTTAGAGGAGTGAGTCTTGGTTTTGCTAGTTATGACACGATCCATGCATCCTTGTAGGTGCTCATAGAATGCACTTGTAAAGGTTTCTGCATCTTGGGCAGTGTTATCCTTTAGTGTGGGGGCTGTGAAACTTACCACCTATGTCTTAAGTAAGGTGAAGGTTGCTTTAGAAAAGTTTTTTACTGTGGTTTCCTTAGCTGGGGGTTGTGGTGGGGTGTGAACATCCAGAGTGATTAGTTTATGGTCTGATCTAACCAGTGACGGGTTGACCTCCAGTGTGGAACACCTGTCGCCCATGTTGGTGATGACCAGGTCCAATATGTTTTCACCTCTGGTAGGGGAGTTTACCAGCTGATCCAGGGTATTTGAGTTGATGAATTCCAGGAAGTGCTGGGTCTGGGAATTTGTACTCGAGTAGTTTTCCCAGTGAATGGCAGTGTAATTGAAATCACCAAATATCAGGGTGTTCGGTAGGACCTTCATGTTTTCCAGTGTCTCCAGAAAGGTGAAGTGGTGGTCCTGGGTCATGGAATGTGATCTCTAGCAGGCCACAATTTGCACTGCAGATTTGCCCGATGTTAGTTGCACATGGATGATCTCAGAGGTATCATGCTGCGTCACTAACCTGGAGGTGTTGGTATCCTTGATGAATATGGATACACCCCCACCTTTTGTGACTTTTTTTTTAATGACCTTATTGTCTACATAGCACGTGACTGCATTATTAGCCTCACCAATGGTTATGTCAGTTACCTTTCATCTTTTCCAAGCAACTGCAGTCTGTTGTACCATTCTATGTGTCAGATTTAGAAAGGTTATTGTGAGATGTAAACTTGGTATACATCTCATAGTAAACATTTCTGATTCAGAGAGCACAGACAACGAAATGTACATATATATTTTCGTAGAAGCAATACCTTCCTTAGGGTTAACATGCTATGCTTACCATATTATCATTAGTAGCTATTTTATTTGTTGCGACAATATACGAATGCTCTGCATATTCTTTTGTATTTAAGTAATGAAGTAGTGTGCCTATGTTTTCTTTTCCAGAGTGTATTCTAAAATAGCTTTTGTCCAGATTAAGACTGACTGACTTTATTTCCTGAAGAAATTGTGTGGCTCAGTACGTGGGATGACTATATCATATTTTTCTGGAAAAAATGTAGTCTAGAGGTACACAGCCCTCTCCTCCCAATCTGGTGTGAAAGACTTATACAGGACAGGCTTGGTGTAAGAGGGACCAGAGCACGAAAACTGATATGAGTTTACATGTCAATCAGACAACTGGAGGGATGGGATCTGAATTGAGAGGTGGTTAAGACAGGGATCTAATATAAGCAAGGAGAAGAGGTAGTCATATCTTTTTACAGTATTTTGGCATAATGGTTAAGATGTTTACTTACAAATACAAGGTCCAGGTTTGATTCTCACATTGGGCAATTGGCTAGGCATAAAATGGCCCACAAGGGCAATTAGTATAGTACTATTCTATGAACCTATAAGGAACAGACATTTCCCATAAGCCAATGCCAGAACTTGCAACTAGTTTGACTTTTTTGGTGATGTAGGCTAACTGATTGCGAAGGAGGTTAACTCAAGATAAGAGAATTGCTGATGCACAGAATACAAGAGGTACACTAGGAGAGTTGTTGATTTTCTCAAGTATGACTGAGATTTTCAAGGTATATTAAAAAATAAGACCTGGAATAAGTATGTGACACACACAACTGTTGTAGAAGGTATCATCACCAGGTAAATGATGGTGCTTTCATAATTTATTCCTATCTGCAGTAAAAAAAGGTGAGCTTGCTAGTGATTGAAGTAGTGGTTGCTTGTTTTATATGTCGTTTTTTTTTTTTTTTTTTATTTGTAAGTTATGAAACATTTGTAGTAAAGTGTTAAAGCATAGTTGGGTTAAGTTTTGCAATTTTTTTTTGCCGAGAGAGAGATAAGAGGGGAACTAAGTCATCAGATGAATTATTTTTTTCTGTAACTAGCCTGCTTCCTTAATTGTATTCTTTGAGAGCTATGATTGTTTAACATTGGTTTAAGAGATGTAGAAATTGTGTTGATTAGTAACCAGTATGAGGATGGTGAGGCAGTAATTTGGATCTTTTATACTTTTATACTGTAATAGTTGCATTTGTTTCATATAAATGTAATCTAATTAGAAATTGTATGTGCAATTGTTCATGTTTATTAACTAATGTCTGTTTATACAATTATTTGATTCAAACACAGTATCATTTAAGCTCAAAAAGAAATATGTCAATACAGTTACACCTACAACCACAGAGTCAGGCAAGAAACAGGTGTGTTTCATAGACTCAATACTAACTCATAGACATTTTGCAACGCAGCTCGCATTTGTGCACTGTTTAACTATGAGCAAACATGAAAAGTATTGAAAATGTGTATCTCACATGCACAAACACTTTGCCAACTGTCGCACAAATCTGCTGCTCATCACACTATGGAAAAGTAAATATTATTATGTATTACTGCTGTTTACTGTCCATTTCCTGTCTATGGAAACATAACGAACTAAAGGACCTATCTAACAATATTTCACATATTTACAACACAGCAATGTGTTTCCTCCCCCCAAGCACTTCAACCTTTGTGTCTCAGTACTTTTTCCACAGGTATATCACCAGCACTATAGACAATAATAGCAACTGCGGTGGTGGTGCTGCGGTAGCGTTGTCACCTCAAAGTAAGACGTTGTCCTGTTCTATTCTCAGCTAAAGCGTCTTCTGTGTGGAGACATGCATGAATGGGCATACCTTTGTTGAAGGTTGTGCATCAGGGCTGGCAACTCGGTACATAAAAATCTACTGCCAATCATTAGTGGACCGGAGTTCTGCTGTGGAGACCCCTAACCGGGAAAAGCTGAAAGATACAACAACAACATCAAATCTTGTGTGATATGCAATGCATATCAGTCTGGTAACAGGCAGAACTAGAATTATTGACCCATATGCCTGAAAAGCCTTATCTATAAGTTAAGGAAGGGATCAGTATGGACCTTATCTAGCGGGACATAGGTGATCTTCCTCGCACTTGACCCAACCCACTTTGGTTTTGTCAAGGGTAGATCTTGATTATTAAATTACCCCAAAAACCTGAATGAGGGATAACAGGACATACCACTATGTTGTTTTATCCAAGGTCTTTGACAACTATCCCCCATACAGGTATCATAGAGAATCTTTCCCATCTGTGGATTAACCCATACATTACTAGATGGCTAGCCAACTGGCTCACTGATAAAATGCACACTGTTAAAGTTGGGGACAGCACCTTCACCATTAGACCAAGTGGATCAGTGCTAGCCCCTCAACCATTTGGGAACTATTTCTCTGAAATCCAGGCAAAGGTAGATGGCTTGTGGCTAACCAAGTCTGCAAATCACTGTCAACTGGATGCAGTCATATAGAGTCCCCTGACTATGCTAACATATTACAGAAGGGGCTGACACAGACAAATGATTTGTGCAAAACTCATGGACTGCACCTTAAAGCAAAAAATGCCTGACTGCCCCCCTTTGGCAATGAAGTACCCCTGCTAATTATGATATACATAGCACCAATCTAAGATCAAACACTGTGCTGCAAGACTTGAGAACACATGTTGACAGCAATCTACACTTCAATCACTATGTGTTTATAGTGGTGAGACACATTCTACATTGTGCACCTCATAAATGAGGCCATCACATCCAAGCCAGGGAGGCCATAGTCCTGCTGTCAGATCTTAATTGAGTATAACGCTCCCTTCTACGACTGCTGGGAAAGGGATGTTAGTATTTCTTGGTCAGGTTAGTTGGGTAGGTGAGGAAGCAAATTCAAACAAGACAAGCAAGATGAGACAGGGACAGTGATGGACACAGATGTTTTGGGGACACCATGGCTGAGGTGAGGTAAGGAACAATGTAGGCTCATGGACGTTAAGCTTGGAGACAATGATACCAGAGTCCTCACCCACTGGACTGTCATCATTGTCCTATTATTCTGCTGGTGGCTGGAGTGCTTGATGTCTCCTCCTATGGATCATGAGGAAGAGCAGCATCTCCATCCAGTGTAGGCATACACCAATGGTGCAGTACACAATCCTACTCACCATCCCTGGCAACTCCCTGTGAGTGATGAAATCACCACCTCTGCCACTGTTCCTGGAGAGTGCCACTGCAGCAGCTTCCAGGGTAGTACTACCTGAGGGCAGAGCTAGTGCAGGGGCAGCAGAGACAGTGCTACAAGGTTGGCTCCCAGACATGCTGGGCATTGGTGCTAGAGACAGTGGAGTCAGAGCAGGCTGATCCCCTGGGGCTGGTCTACACCACTGTGCTGTGTAGCATTTATTGACATGGTACACATGGATGACATGGAGACATTTTGATGACAAAAATAAATAATAAATAGAGAGATAAGGGTTGGTGTGAGAGAAAAAAAGAAATAAAATTAGTACCATCCTATGTGACATACAGTGCATTAACACAATTATACAACTCTTTTATCTGAAGTATTACATTTAAGTATACATCCTAACAGATGCACACTATACTATAGATTGCTGAAAGTAATCCCTGAAATGTGCGTATATTGCACATATGCATGTTCTACTTATAGAGCACTCACAATTCTCATGCCCCTGCACTCAGGAAGTGCCGGATGACAATTATAATGAGCGAGAATGCTCATAGGAGGCTGCATACCTCCCAACTGTACAAATCATTGCAGAATGTTCATATTACACCCCCATACAGCACCCCATGTGTCCTGGCAAATCACTGGGATAATCTCAGGATTACATTCAGTAAATAATGCATACATTGCAGTGTCTGACTTCAAATCCATCATAAAATGTGTATTAAAACAAATCCTGTTACCCTAGCAACTGTCCCAAGTTTATAAGAGCAATAATGAAAATATGTCTGTAGTTGTACCACAGTTTGTCAAGCTTTGTCCAGATAGTGTGCCTGAAGAAGTTGAAAGGTATGGGGGGGGTTGCTAAGTTGTCTGCCAAGTCTGCAGATGCATGCAGGAATCCACAGCAATAAGTGAAACCTGTCCCTTCCAAGAGAAGATAGCAGTAGAGAATTTTTTTTTTATCAAACAGATTAAATTTATCCGTAGGTGCGTGGGTTTGCCTATTGCTTAGCATACTGTAGTTTAAATATCACAAGAAGATAAATAGCAAGATAGATACAACTGAAGTAATACTGCAATAGTGTAGTGGTCAGTGCATTTGCTTTGCAAGAAGCCATTCCTGGTTCTATTCTCAGAGTAATACATTTTCCATGTGAAATCACTTTATGAACATTTTTTTTTTTTTTGCTGTATAACCTACTAAGTAACATATATTTGTGGACTGGAGTACTGCATTAAATGCAGATGTGAGGTGTCATTTTAATAATGTGGTAAAATCCACAGATAAACACAAGTGCCCCATACAGTATATGTACACATGAATCAGAGATATGAAATGAAGGTATAATGTGTAATGAATGATAAATCCATAGGTGTCCAAATCTACCACTTTCCCAAGAGACATGTTCATTTCTGTCTAAATTACTGTGGGGATAAATGGGAGTAAGCAGTTTTAAGAAGTAGTAAGCGGGTTTAAGTCTGTTTGCATGGGGGTAAGCAATGTACACACAGGTTAAGCAATATTGAAGCTAACCCCTGTAAGCATATTTAACCAGATGTTAGCATTGCTTACCGCCACACAAACCCACACATAACTGCCTTAATTACTCTGTATCCAACAGCTGCTATCTTGCCCAGCAACAAACAGCCCTTGCAGGTTCTGAACCCAGGACCCTGTACACTATAGTCATAATAGTTAATCAGTAAGCCATCACAGCAGTACATATGACTGAGGTATCCCCAAACAGATCCTCACTATAGCAAAATCACAATTTACATGTGAAAGGAATCTATATACAATTTTTTGTTGTATAACCTACTACATAACATTAATATGTGAAATGGAGTATAGCATTCAGTCCAGATGTGAGGTGTCATTGTAATAAAGTGGTGAAATCCCCCAATAATCACAAGGAACCCATACAGTGTACATACACATGATTACATGAATCATGGATACTAAACAAATATATAACATAATGAATGATAAATCAATGCCAAACAGCAAATAGTCTGCAAATTTAAAATTAAGCAACGCAAAGCACTGCACACCCCTGCTTACTAGGTTTAAGCAATGTGTAGGCCAGCTAAATCAATTTTCCCATTGGTATACCCCTTTAAGCAATGCCAACCTTAGGTAAGCAGGTTTGCCCATAGCTTAGCATTTACAAAACCATCCAATCATGGCAAAGTGTGGGAAATCAGCCTTATTTAAACCCCACAGATGGGAATACATCACATAACTGGTTGCAGCATCCTCCTGTAGGCACTATGGCTGATGTGGGAGAAGGATCATCATTCCGGGTGCAGTGCTGGGCCATCCAAGAGTCCTAAGTCATGGCAGGACTCCTTGTTAATGACCATGACCAGAGACTGCTGCAGGGCCAGTACCAGGGTTTCCAATATAAATCAGAAGCCTGGGAATGTCTCGCCCATGACCTCACCAGTGCCACTGGCATCCCTCAAACTGGTGAGCAAGTCAGGCATCACTATGCCAACCTGAAATGGAGAAAGAGGGAGCTCTTGGATCAGTGGATCCAAGAGGCTAGGCAGACGGGTGATGTCCCAGCTGTGTGTAAGTATCATTCTACTACCTGTTTAATAATTGCCAGCTCATGTATATTATGGATAGGTATGGCTAAATATTCCTCTTATGTCTTTCACAGCGGCAGACGAGTTGACTTTGAATCGGGAAGCCCATGCCTGTAGGCTGCAGAGGCTGTATTGTGAGGCAGGTTAGTAATAATCTTACATGTACTGTCATAAGAAATAAATCTAAAAGTAGTAGAAAGTTAATAGCCAGTATAAAACCTGTATTGTGTATGGCATGAACTGAATAAACCAGACAATATGGCAGGAAGAGTCTCATATAGGTTGTATGTAAATAAAAGGTTAGTAGCCTGGCAATAAAGGTCTAAATCCTGGACTGCTTGTGTTTACTCTGGTATCATATGGTAATGTAGTGTTGCAATCTTTTAATAGTACTGTTGTATTAAGCACTGTTACCCACACTGTGCTACATAAATAAAATGTGAAGGAATGGCTGTATATGACTGTTGTAATCCCAAGGTCATATTTTACAACTGAGAGAGACTTGGACAGAAAACAGTGAAAAGATACATAACCTAATCCAAATAGCATGCTTGACTGAGATGTGAAGTGTTGTAATTTTAGCATGCACAGCCATGGTTCGAATCCTGGAAGTGGTACTAAGCTGTATGCAGAATCATACCACACAACTGTAAATATATTGTCAGAAAGTCCAGATAATTGACGTAATTCCCCTGCCTGTCATCCTGTCCCCCTGGTAAATCAGTGGGATGATCCCAGAAGTTTAGGCTGCAAATAATGACATACAACTGATTGTCAGACATCATAACTGTCAGAAATATATCTGTAAGGGCAAACCTGTCACTCTAGCAACTCACCAAAATGTTATGAGAGTAATAAGAAAAGTATGTCCCAACTACACCCCCATGTTGTGAAGCTATGACCTGAGTGTGTGCAGTAACAGAGTGAGACGTATGTGCATAATAATAATGTAGAATCTGGTAATATGTGTGACAACCTTCAGGAAGTGTTAAGAAACATTCCCTCCACAGGTCTGTCAGATACGAAAACTGTGCCTAGAAATAAAAGATTGAAATCCTGGACTGGTACTGTTTAGTCTGGTATTGTATGGCAGTGTTAGTGTTGCAGTATCTCTGAATAATAAGGTATTACTCATCGCTGTCATCACCACAGTGCTACATAATAAAACTGTCTAGGAAGCCCTGTATAGGAGTGTTGTAATTACAAGGTTCAGATTGTAAAACCACAGGAGACTTATAGATAGAATTCAGAGAAAAAAGATACACAGCAATATCTATATAGCACACTCAGCTGTGATGTAACCGGTTTTATTTTTAGCAGACACAGCCATGGTTTGAATCCTGGGAGTGGAAGTAAGTTGTATACAGAATTATACCCATCAACTGTACAGATCTCTCCAGATAATTGGACCATATCTGCTGCCTGTTACCATGTCCCCCTGGCATATCAGAGTGATAATCTCTGACATTTAGACAGCATTTAATGTCATATAACTGACTGTCAGACTTGTAAATATTTAGAAAATGTCTATGAAAACAAACCTGTCATTGCAGCAACTCACCAAACTTTTTTGAGGGCAATAGTCAAAATATATCCCAGTTTCACCTGCATGTTGTCAAGACATGCCCAGAGTGTGTGCAATAAAAGATAGAGAGGTATGTGCATAACATCAACCTGGAACCTAGGAATATGCATAGAAACAGTTAGGTAGTGTTAACAAGCAATATATCCACAGGTATACCAAGTAAGAGGTGTATACTGCAGGTAAAACACAGTTCATGTATATAGGTGTCTACAAAAATACCACTGTCCAAACTAAGGCCATAGGGTAGTGTAATAATACCTGTAAGGTACAGATCACAGCAGTGACTAAGAAAGTAATGAGAACTACCGGGATATACAAGTTGTTAATTGACACCCCCCACCACCACCATATCTGCAACAATAAACTAAATACACAACTCAATTGGTATGTGTACAATTAAATCTACTGTTGGGACATACGTCCTATTGTTTAATAAATATTGAAATTTGTTTCTATCCATGTTCCATGTTGAAATACTCCCACATTGATGGCATGCTGTCATCAATGTACCTGCATGTTGTTGTAATGACCACTGTGGTTCCATATATGCATGTGTCCTGTTTGCTATGCAACTGTTCCATATCTCTTGTTTTGGGTTAATGGGAATATCTATGCATTCTGTTACACCTAATCCAGGAATGTGTTGACTATTACTAACCCACATATGTTTTAAAACTGAAACACCATAGCATGGTTGGGAAGGCCGGTCCCAGCAGACCCACCTCTCCCACCTCATCTGGCCATGGCACTGGGCACCAGCATGTCTGGGGCCCACCCTGGGACCTCCTCATCCACTCTTCCTGCACCACCTTCAGGTGGAACTGCCTCAGGGGATGGGGCCCACCCCCCTGGGAGAGGGTGCAGACAGGATACTTTCACCCATCATCAGGTCCATGGTCTGGTGCGTAGCAAGCTCCACAGGAAGTTTGGAGAGCTGCTACACCAGCCTAAGGGCTGTGTGGCACATCTAAAGAGTCAGCCTTCCCCTACTGCCCTGCCCCCAGCACAGCAACCTTTGGGGCCCTGAAGGTGCAGTGGTGACTGCCCATGGGTGGGGACCTCAGTCCCACTGTTTCCACTAGGTGGCTCATGGGCGTCTGACTTCAAAACACCCCTCCCCATCCAAGGTGTTTACCGCCCACATGTCATATACTGCCCCTCAATGCTGTCTTGTCTGTCTTGTCTGTTATCCTACCCAACCTACCTCCCCAAATATACCTACTATCCCTCTCCAACATCCCACATTCACCTTAAAAAAAAAAGGGCAATCTGTTCCTAAAAAAGAAATCTCGCCCCATACATAGTTGTCCATTTTGCACACATGTCCACTGGACAAATGTAATCTGGTGTAATTGGCTTCACAACATATTATTGTCCTCATCCCTCTCGCAGGGGTATGAGTGTCAAAATCTACCTCCGAATCAGTGTATATGCACAGCTGTTGCTGTAGAAGAAATGGGCAGCTATGGACTTTCCCTACACCCGTCCTGCACATCCCTAGCTATTTGCCCTACTGTCTTTCCGTCTTTGTGCCTCTTTTTCAACACTTTCCTATCAACCCTTATTCTTTTCTTTTAAAGAAATTAGCGTGTGAATAAGTGGGACTAAGCACTTTAAAACAGAAGTTTAAGGGGGGGGGTAAGCAATGCCTGCACAGGCTAAGCAATTTAGAGGCTAACTCAATGTAAGAATATTTAACCAGAAGTTAGCATTGGTTAACATTGTGCAAACCCACGCAAACCCACTTGCTACTGCTTAAAAGTACATTAATCACTCTGTATCCAACACCCCTTGTTCTGCCTAGCAACAAAATAATCAGCCTTCGCAAGTCTCAAACTCAGGATTCTGCACACCATAGCCAAAGTTATTGGCCACTAAGCCATGTCAGATATAAAGATCCCTGATCTTTGCATTAGCATAGTAATTTAATACTACAGGAAATGTATTTATGTGTGTGTGTGTGTGTGTGTGTGTGTGTGTGTGTGTGTGTGTGTGTGTGTGTGTGTGTGTGTGTGTGTTTGTGTGTATGTGTGTGTACACAACAAATACATATATGACCAAAGGCACTGTTAGTGGGGGTGAGGGGGCACAAGCTAAGTACCTTTTTTAATTATTGATATCACCCCCTCCCCCACAGCCAAACAGATCTGCCTTGCAACCCAATACCAACACTTGCAAGTCCCATACCCAGGACCCTACACAACATAGCCGCAAGAAGTTAACAGTAATCCAACCCACCTGTATGATGTCAGGATGGTATCAATAACATATCATGCAGTACAGTCTGGCTACCATAGGGAATGTACAATGTGGAAGCAATAAACATTCCAAAGATTCATATACACACACACACACATATATGCAGATACACACACACACACACACACACACATATATATATATATATATATATATATATATATATATATATATATATATATATATATATATATACACATACACACATATAGATATGTATACATATTTAAAGGGTGCACAGCATATTGAACAGCCAGTATTCCTACAGTTGCCACCTTTTAAAATGGACTGTGTATGATTCACTCATACAGATGACAATTATTGCATGAAACATATACCCACAGAGAAGTCAAAGGATATGGCACCACACACAAGTTTGCATACATAAGAAATGTTTATTTGTGTGCTATTACAGTTGTATATGCCATGTCATATAGCTGTTAGGTGTTTGAAATACATACTAACTGAGTAATGCAACTCTCAACCAGATCATTTTATACAGTAATCCGAAAGCATAACATATTTTGCTGTCCAGGTCACGGCCTTCAAGTAGTACAATAGTAAAGCATAACATATGTTGCTGTCCAGGCCATGGCCTTCAAGTAGTACAATAGTAAAGAAAGACTGGAGCAGAGGATAACAATCAATCAGCAGTAAGTAATGCAGATGTATAGTTCAGCAGCCTCCAATTACACTCTGTACTCAACCCCTAGGGGGAAAAGAATTAAGTTGCCATGATGAGGATGAATCTGCTACATAACAATGCTTAAATGAAGACATCACTATCACACTGACAAACAGAACAGTCTGCATAACAGTAAGCACTAGGCCACCAATGTACCAAAGGCAAAATGTATGAAAATATACAGTCATATACCTTAAAGTGTCTTACTACTGATATCCCTCACATGTTGTAACAGCCTAGGTTATATATGGTGCATACCCCTCCCCCATAGACTGGTTTACAGGGGCATATAACAGTGTTGCATACACTGACCTCTGGACTGAAGAAGGGCACACATGTTTTTCCAGCTGTAGCCCACATATATATGGACAACACAATCACAGGGCACTGCATAACAACCTCTTACTGCATGTCATATGGACTAAGCTTGGTATATAGGTGGAGGACAGAGGCCGGAAAACAGGGCCATATTTGCAATAGTGTTATACACTGAGAAAGTTGCTGGTGTTACAGGATAGTTTGCAACAAACCCTTAGTCAGGAATAGGAAGTCAGGAAACACAAATGGATGTAGCTATGTACTGATAGCACTCAACATACACAATGCCACTGATATATCTGACACAAGACCTGTGTGGTGGACATACAAAACATAACAGGCAATCATCTGGCCATCATGTGGATAGGCCCACAGTTGAGAGCTATGCAGACTGCATTCTATGCTAAACTAGTATGTACAATCAAAACCCTGTAACACTGGTGATATAAAAACTGTATCCAGAAGAGACATCATTCCCACAACAGGTATGTGAAGCATATATCTATGTAATTAAATGTAGTACTTGGCCCATAATAATGGGATAGATGATGTGGAATGATTTATATGTGCCATCGGGTGTTGTTGTTGTAATGATGTCCAGCTGAACAACTGCTATGGGCAATAGTATCTGTCCCTGTGGGAAGTGAGCCATACCTTTCAACTGTGCAGATCAGCACTGGCTGACAAGATATAAACCATCACAGTGTGTGTTGTGTAATGCTAGACATGTATATTAGTGTGGCCAATAGCTGGTGGTGAAAGTAATGCCTTTATGATGGACACGTGGTTTCCAGAGCCTACCACATGCAGGACAGTCATGTTAATGTGTAATATAGCATGCACAAATGCCATAGGTGTGTAATAGGCTTACCTGCAATCTGTCCCTATATATACCCCCTTATGGTAGGCTGTATCCACATGTGGCACTTGTCTGTGTTGTAGCAAGGCAGAACAGTGCAGCTGTGCAGGAAGGAGAGTTAAAGACTGTGGACCTGATGTCTGAATGCACACCTTATATATATATATATATATATATATATATATATATATATATATATATATATATATGTGTGTGTGTGTGTGTGTGTGTGTGTGTGTGTGTGTATACCCACACATATTTATATAAATACTTACCCCCTACTGCTGACTGACAGTGCTGCATGATATGTGTGAGGGAACATCACATATATCAATACAGACAGACACACACACACACACACACACACACATTTATATATGTGTGTATATATATATATATATATATATATATATATATATATATATATATATATATATATATATATATATATATATATATATATACATACAGCAGTAAGTGTGTGCAAAATTGAAGGTTATGTCAGGTGTGATCCCCATGTTTGGAACACATTGCCCTTTCTTGTGAAGGTGGGATTGGTAATTTGGGGAAGGATAGCAGGTATATTTGTGGAGGTAGGTTTGGGTTGGAATATAGAGAATACAGCATAAAGGGGCAGTATATGACATATGGTAGGTAAACACCCTGGATGGGCAGTGTTGTCTGTGATGTGGAAGCCCATGAGCCCCCATATGGAAACAATGTGACAAAGTTCGCCACCCATGGGCAGTCGCAACATCAGCTTCACAGCCCTGAAGGTTCCTGGGCTGGGGGCTGAGCAGGTGGAGCATGCAGACTCTGTGAGTGTATACTGAGGGTCTCAAGGTGCTGTAGCACATCCTCCAAGCCTCTGTGGAGCTCCCTATGCACCAGACTCTGGACCTGACTTTGGGTGACAGGATCCTGTCTGTGTGTGCTCCCAGGTGGGGGTGAACAGCATCCTCTGAGGTGGTTCCACCTGAAGGTAGTGCAAGGCAAGTAGATGAGGAGGCACCAGGGTGGGTCCCACATGTGATGTGGCCTTCTAACATGGTCAGATGAGATGAGAGAGGTTGTTCTGCTGACAACTGTTCCCCAAACATGCTATTGTATCACTGTTATAGAACATATGTGGGTAGTAATAGTCTACACATTCCCAGATCCTATCCAACAGCATGCATAGATACCCCCATTAACACAAAACAAAAGATGTGCAGCAGTCACAAAGCAAACAGAACACATGCATATATGGAACCATAGTGGCCCTTATAATGGCATGCAGGTGACATTGTCTGTAACAGGCCACCAATGATTGTGTCCCCACAGGGAACATGACTACAAGCACATAGTACAAAGTGTTGTACAATAAATTATATGTCCCAACGGTAGGTCTTCTGTAGACATACCTGTTGAGTTGTGTGATCAGATTGTTGTTGCAGATATGGTGGGGGAAGACAGAGATGTGTATTAACAACTATGATAATCTTCAGTATGAGGTCATCAGACCTGTTTCCATCTTTATGTCTTTCAGGCAGTATGTCGAAGGAACGCTTGCTCATTTATACAGTGGAGGAGAATGATGTCATTATCTCACACCTGGTACAGCACTACCACATTTTGTTCAGCTGAACAGCCCATGATCTGCAGGAATGGACTGCCCTGTGGAATGATCTTGTCCACAGGGTAAACGATGTCAGCCTGCATAACCGCAGTTATGAGCAGGCCCGACATCGGTGCACTGATCTACTTTGCAATGCCTGTCGGCATCCTGCTGCAGGCAGGTAGGACCAGCTTGCAACAGGGGGCATCATGCCATCTAGTCAGCCTGACACATGTTAAGGAGCTCCTTGCCACCCTCGGGGCACCTGCCCATCTGCAAACACAAGACCTGGCAGAGAGCATAGCGGAAGTGGTTGCTACTCACACAATGGCAGAGGAGTGTGCAGGTAAGGCCACAGGGGACATCAGTAGACCACTGTTGCATATCCATCCACATATGTACAGTTAGTTCATGCATATGTGATATTAAATATATAGTCTGTTGCTGCATTGTAGTAATAAACTGATGTGCATAATCTGTAGTATTGTGGGCTTGTACTGTAGGTGTACTGTAATGTGCACCCACCCTGTACCAATGCCACAGCTGTGGCTATTGACATCACATCTCTCACACACTTATGTAGGTCCCTCTGGTATACCTCTGGGGCAGCAACCTGTAGCTGGTGAGTATGGTGTTTGTTCAGGTTTGCCAATACACTGGTCATGTTATGGCCATGGTATATTCCATGGGCATATTTAACACACCTATCCATAATGCATGCTGTACATGCTCACATATTGTTGCTGTTAACTGCACTGCATCACAGTGATCACCATGATGGTGTATCTGAAGGGTATGTCAGACACCTGCAATATAACTAACATCCTGTTATTGCAAAATGTGTACACAGAGATGAAGATAATGGTGGGACACATGGCCTACAGTATGGACATGTCTGAAACATCACCATTATACAGTGTTACAACAGTGTATATACCAGTATTACAATGGCAACTGTTGCAGATCTACACTATGCCATATCACAATACTGCAGTCCACAACGCTTCCAACCTGCAATGTGGTCCTAACATGAGCAATGAGTGTGTAATACGGAATCCTATATTAGGACAGCAAATATGGGGAATACATAGCTTCACAAACACTGGAAGCATATGCGTGCATACACTCCAGATAAAATATAGTGGAAGCAGCTATTGAAGTACTGAGAGCATGCATTCTTCATGAGTATGGACCTTCCAGCAAATACACGTCCCCAATGTCACACCAAGAAATGGTTTGCTGTCTAAGATGTTTAGTCATCAAATGTACCCACTTACCTGCAACAGAGGCAGCCGTGGCTTGCACACATCTTACATGCCATGGTGTGGACCCCATACCCAACAGGTAGCACCCAGGAGTTGGAAATGTATCCATACCTCACCATTGCATATAACATGGCTAACAGTGCAGACAGTCATGTATGTGGTGAGGATGTATGGGATAGGATTAATGTAGAAAATAAACAGATGGGCATCCAAGACAGATGATGTCAAATGGAGCAAACCAGTCATGCAGGCTGCCTAGTAACATGCCACAACACTGAGGGAGTTGCAGGAATGTCTAGCAAGTACTAGCTGTGCAGTACCCATTTCAGCAATTGCCTGGACTCTGCATGTGTGTGGCCCATAGGGTAATCAGAAGGGAGAGTTGTACCATAGGAAACATCAGCCAGGCCTCTCTACAGGTAGCGTATGCATAACAGAAGAGGTTCCCAAAAGGCATGTGTTGCAAAGTGTACTGGTGTACCAAGACCACGTTGGCAACCTACAGACAGTATCAAGTAAGATGCATGTACTGCACAACCAAAACCTCACCCCCACCTCAGACCCACCATCCCCATCTGTACCTTGCTGGTGCCAGTGTACACCTGCATGTTTTTCATTCATTAACTTGGACTAGGTTGGTACACATGGTGTTTAGTCTTTGGGACACTGCAAAATCACACACATATGTATGCCATAGTTGGCAAGCATCTGTAAAAAGGCTGAGGGTGGGGAGGGGGGTGTCATCATGACACAACAGTCCACTTAAGCAGGGATCCAAGGGATACTACAAATGGCTGTATCTGCACACAGTCAGGGTCAGGAACTGTGGCAGACATAACCCTGACTCCACAGCAATAGGGATGGCAGTGTGTGACCTCCAAAGGATGTGCACATGAGTTGACATTGCAATCATGCAGAGTTGGGGGCATGTGTACAGCAGGCTGACCAAATACTGGCTGATGCAGATGGCCCATGCTAGTATAACCCTGCCAGGAATAGTGACTGCTGTAGTACACATAACAGTAGGGGCAACAATCTATAATGATAAGGGCATGCAAACATATGCACCCACAAAGTGTATTAATCTCAATCAGCATCTGCACAACTAACACATTTGTTTGACACTGCATTTAATTGTACAGGTCATATGTCACATATCAGGTTTGTGTAATGTTAACATAGTAATGTGATCCCAAGGCATATCAAGGAAGAGGGTGTCATATCAATAAGGGTGTGTACACTCCCCTTAGCCATGGTAAGGTTTGAAGGTTGTCAGTGTAATTGTATCGTATTGGCCATACATGCACTGATGATGATGAGATCTGTAAATCAGACATCAGGCATTCACAAATGTCATCTGTCCTCATATCGTCCCAGGCATGTGTCGGACAAACACATAGGGGCTGTGAGCAGCACAGCAGACATAACTGACACAGTAATACACATTCAACAATGATGTGTACGCCTGATAGGTATGGTGCACAGTACATGCCAGGGTGCTGAACAGTTGCTCAGCAATACTGTGTACATGGGTGCAGTGTCTTCAAGGGGAAGGGGCATCAACTACTAACACAACCCATGCATCACATGCATATATAATGTTGCTAGCAGGAATTGAATACAGCTGCACTGCATGCTGTTGAGTGCCATAAGTTATGCATGTTGACAGATGGATAATGGAAGGTCTGTGTGTAATATCTTGATGCAACCTCACCTGTAAGTGTGTGTGTGTGTGTGTGTGTGTGTGTGTGTGTGTGTGGTTGTGGGGTTCTTCATACCTCTAGACTTCCCTTTGAAATTGTGCAGTACATGGACATGGAAAGACACATGAGACACCAGGAATACTTGTCTGACATGTAATGTCAGGACAGTTGAAAGTATAATAAGGTCTGTAGCATGGACCATGCATTGGGAGGGAAAGTAGACACCAGGGATACTGTTATAATTGCAATCAGCAGAAAGGTGAAAAAATACCCATGTATGCAGCGCTGCATATGCATTGGGGAATTACTAGACAACACCAGAGAGTGTTTCCAAATATTACTAGTCCACATAAGTTAATAGAGCAACAGATCTTGTGTCTACTGAACAATAGTTATGTATGACACTCCAGTGAGTGACATTACTGAGTGACAGCAGTAGCCCCTAACATGGGGGTCATGTTCAAGATGTCTGAACAAACCCAGGGTGAACACTGGATGACAGCAGTGAGTCTTTGAAAAAACAACTCCAATCAAGTCAAAGGGGCAATGGAGCAACAGGTCATGTTTTGTGATCACTTGTCTAGATATTTAGAAGAATGATATGTTAATGACTAGTATTAATGACTGTAAGTTTCCAAGACTGATGCAGGATGGGAAACTTAAGAGAATAAACTAGGGACAGTCTGTAAACTCAGGGACAGATAAGTATTATGGTGGAATGTCAGGGTGTGTGTGTGTGCGTGTGTGTGTGTGTGTGTGTGTGTGTGTGTGTGTGTGTGTGTGTGTGTGTGTGTGTGTGTGCATGTATGTATACTGTTAAGCAATGATGTACAGGTCTTAAAGTGCATTTTTTGATTTCCCCTCACAGGTGGCGAGGTGGGCCAGGGTCCATTCTGCAGGCAATCTGATGTTGGTGTCCATAAAGACACTGAAAATGATGATAGGTGTGTTGATACACAGATGGGGTTGTCTGAGGTGGAAACTGCACATCCCGCTGTTAACCACCCCATCCCTGCACACAGTCACAGTGCCTATACCCCATCACAAGTGGCCATAGCAGAGGGACAGTTGGCGGTTGGTGGCAATGGACAGGAAAGTGTGGTATCTATGTCACATGTGTCCAGGCACAGCAGCCATAGCCAGATGTCTGGCAGGGTGGCACATAGGCAGATGTACAGGGTTGCTTGTTAGAGGGCTGCTGGTCATCATGCCCCTGGCAGAAGTGCCCCATCTGGTACCACCGGACACATGTTTCAGGCTGTCATGGAGGCACAAGCATGTATGGAACAGAACACCAGACAGGGTCTGATGCCGCACAGGGCTACTCTTTCAGCTGTTACTGACAACACCCATGATCTTGCAGGTGCCCTCCGTTATTATACAGGCGTCATGGATAGATGGCGGGGTGAGATGGTGGGACTCATCAACCGTGGATTGTCCATGCTTGAGCATGTGGTGGGAGGGTGCAACAGCCACGTGGACATAGGCCAGGAACACCAACAGCTGGGGGTCAATGTGGACATGCAACAACACCATGCTGCTCCCATAATGGTAGTACCAGCCCCAACACTGCAGAGGGAGGCACTGTCCACACCACAACACAGCAGGCCATATGCAAGTGGCCCTGGCCAGTCCCAGGAGGGACCTGGTTCCAGCGGACATATGTCATTATCAGGGGAGAGTACCATATCATGGCCTGTACCTGGACATGCCCGTGGAACCCCTGGCAGGCACAGTTGTCATGTCCATGGCTAGAGAAGGTGAACTGCACACCCTGCCAAGTATGGTCTGCAGCTGCCCAACAAAAACCTGTATAGGGCAGCCACATGGCAGAATTGTGTGCATGTATACTCACACTCAATACAAACGCAGTTAGGGCAACCCCATACCTACACACACATCACATCACCATGGCTATATCAATAATTAAAATCCTTCACTCACATGCATGGTGTCAAACATATGGCTCAGCCTAGGTCTCTGGCAAACCAACAACACACCTTGTGCATATGATGATACTTATGCCACATCCCTGTCATCCATAACATTGATGCAGGGACAGGCTAATATAGTTGTGATGCACACGGTGACTGTACTATGGTGTACCAATGTACTCCTGTGTAACATGTTGTCAGCAGTAAAGTTTAATGCTTACGTGTCAGGAAGTGTAGCTGTCCAGCCATGATGCATTATAGCTGTTATTAACACTGAGTGATTGTGGTCTCCACAATGTTATCCATTTGTATTGTAGGTGTCCATGTGTCAGCAGGAGAATGGTCTGCTGTCATATCTCAGAAGGTGTATGGCACTGTGGTAACACCTTGTCTGTGCCATATCCTGGGTACAGGTGAACACATGTCACAGGTCGGTATAACAGTTACTGCCTGTGCCACATGGCTGATAGGTCTGGGGGTGGTGTATACAGGTGGGTGCATGGTTGCTGCTGTTAGCAGCCCTTCTACAGTGGACAGTGGTAGTTGTACTGGGTGGTACACACCACATGTTTGTATCTAACACACACAGAGGCATTGGTGTTGATGCACTATGCAGAGAATACTGTACACATGGCTGTATGTACCTGTGCAAGGAACCCATTGTAGCCTATGTAATTCCACTAAGCCAGAATAGGCACAACACATTGGGGAATAAGCAGTCTGCTAGTTTAATGTCACTGATACTGCAGAGTATATGTCCCCTTCCCCAATGTAGTGCAGTCCTCAACTCGGTAAACATATGTGTGCTGGTGTGGGTGGCACACCCCTACCCTTTGGAGGGTGAGTGGTGCTGTAGAACCACAAATAGTGTCACAGAAAACTACCTAACCTTTTAACATGAACTGTACAGTATTATGGCCAGCTAAGTGGGAGTATACACTCAACAGTAACTGCAATGATGTTGGCTGTGTCCACATCAGCCAAACCCAGCTATATATACCAACCCCAGTATTGCTGCACACCTATACAGTGGGAAGAGGCCATGTATACTTCTAACATTAGTTGTGATGGAATATATGTCCACATGATGATACCTGTGAAATGTTAGTATATGCCAGGCAGTTCTTGGACAGATAACATTTTGGGACATGTATATTCTGCAAACTGAAGTAAATTCCTCATCATACACTCACACTCCTACTTGGCAACACTGGGACTAGACCCCTACCTAGGTATGTAGTGCTACTGATGTGTGTGGTTTTAATTAACATGCTACACAGCTTTTAGGATGAGGTATGTTCCAGGTTACATGAAGAACATCCCCAGGCATGTACAGTATGGTAATGGGGGATGTAATGGTAGTTTATGGATAATACATAATATGACATGCTGTCATATACACATTGACAAACACATAACAGTCAGACACACATCTGAGAGACCTTGGTCTATCACTGCTAACTACCTTGTCAGTGTGTCCATTGTGTTACAGGTAGGTTGCACACAGCACATGCATAACTGGGCTGGATAATGTTATCAGTTACCTGTATGATTAATGGTGGCAGTGGTCCCCATACAGTGGTACTTGGGACATGTACCAGGGGTACCATTGTGTAATGACAGTATACCCAGCACCCACACCCCACTGTGAATATTGTATGCACTGAAACCCATGATAACAATCTGACATACCCTACATCACACATTGACCAGGACTGCAATGCAACCCCTTGTCCATCCCAAGAGTGCTATGACAGGGATATGCATCTAATGCACATGCCACAGACATAGTAGGGTGATGTATTGTCATGCTTCTCCTATTGTCAGCAACATCACTATCCCTAATACTGTGTGGCATTGTGTATTGTAATAGAAGAATGTGGCCTCAGAATGTTATACCTTACATATATACACACATGCATACACACTTGCCAGAACTCAGTTGGTATTCCATGCCTAGCAACCCATTTATACAACAGTGTTGTGCTGGTACTGCAAGGCCCAGGTAGCCCTTAGAGAGAAGAGCATAACAAGGTACATGTAATAATACTCCTGGATGATCACAAGAACCAAAAAACTAAACGGTAAGATGCAGTAGAACAGAGTAAAATCCACATGATGTTAGCATAATAAAAACTTTTAAATCCACGCTTTCATAACCAGACTTCTTTAGAATAAATCCACGCTTTCATAACCAGACTTCTTTAGAATAAAATGTACATTATCAACATCACATTTAAAAACAGTTTTGAAATACCTCTGCACCAATAAACACATCCTTTCACTTAGACAATTATACAAATTAATCAATAAAATTTCAAAGCTCAGGAAGTTATTTCCTTCTATAGACTCTACGATCTTTCAAAAAACATTTAATGTTAACAGCATCATTTATACCAGGTTGTTTATCTGACTTTAATCTGATTTGCTGTAAAGCCTCCTTTTGTTCAAGATTTGTTTTCAAAGTGCCACCCCTAAAGTCATGATTTCCTTGCTCCTGCACAAAAAACAACATGTTTTGTACATAGGACAGATGATAGTATGCTTATAAAAAGCATTTGTCTTGTCTTGTTTTCTAATACTGTAATAATGTTCTTTTATTCTGGTGCAGATGGACAATAGAGGTATGACTGCTGAATCATACACAAATGCACTTTATAAGCACTTACACGAGTGCATGGATCATGCTATCCCTAATAGAACCAAGATGCTATCCTCCAAAAAAAGGAAGCCAATCTGGTGGTCCTCTGCCATAAACAAACTCAACAACAGAAGAAAGAAACTGTTGCAAAAAAAGTAAAATCCCATGACTGGAGGAACTCCCTGGTCAACCTCAGTAAGAAGCTGAGATCCCACACAAAATCCTCCAAAGCTAGTTATGAAAACAAAATTGCCACTGACTCTAAAGACAATCACAAAGCATTCTATAGCTATGTCAAGAATCTCAATGGCAACACTCAGATCTGCTCTGAGTTACAGCACAATGGCACTAAATACACAGAACCAACTGATATTACCAACATCCTGGCAAATAGGTTCAGTGCTAACTTTACCCCCTCTCACCCCCTAGAGGGCCCATCTCTATACCAGAAGAATGCAAAGTTCCTGTAATCATGGCTGCACAGGTAAAAAACACACTCTCCAAAGCCAAGAACACAGCATCCATGGGACCTGACAATATCCCAGGCTGCGTTCTACATGAACTACAGAATGAACTGACACCCTACCTAAGTACCATGTTCAGTCATAGCCTCACCTCAGTCTTTGTGCCCACTGAATGGCATACCACGACGGTTATCCCAGTCCACAAAGGGGGAGCCACTATGGACCCAGGGAACGTCTGCCCCATTAGCCTGATGAGCCTGGTCTGCAAGGCCATGGAACGTATTATCATCAAACTCATAAACAAAGACATTGGGAATCTCCAAATTCTGGACCCTACCCAGTTCGGGTTTGTAAAAAGCAGATCATGTCTCCTAAACCTGATTGACTTCTTTGAAGCAGTCACCAAAGCCGTAGATGAGGGTAAAGTGGTTCACACAGCTTATTTAGATTTTGCCAAGGCTTTCAACACCATCCCCCACTCTGGAATTATAGATAAGCTCACTAAACTAGGTAAAAATCCCTATGTCACAAGATGGGTTGCCAACTGGCTCATGAACAGAACCTGCATTGTGAAGGTAGCAGACTCAAAATCCGACTTCAGACCAGTGACAAGTGGAGTACCACAGGGTTCAGTCCTGGGTCCTCTCCTGCTTGGTATCTACTTCTCTGAAGTACAGGCTAACACAGAAGATCTTTGGCTAACAAAGTTTGCAGATGACTGCAAACTAGGAGCCATAATTGAAACTCCTAACGATGTGGGCATACTACAAAAGGGCCTCACTGAGACAGATGCCTGGTGTCAAAGCCATGGCCTGAAGCTCAGTGCCAAAAAGTGTATTCTCATCCCCTTTGGTAAAAACTCTGTACCCATGAACTACCACATAAGTGGTAGTCTACTTAATGCCAAAAGTGTGATAAGAGACCTTGGGATACAGTTGGACAGTAATCTCTCCTTTGATAATCACATTGCCACAGTGGTCAGGAAATCCTTCTATGTGGCTCACCTCATCACAAAAGGTTTCTCATCCAGAAAAAAATAGGTCATTGTTCCCCTCTACTCATCACTCATTAGACCCATTATAGAGTACAATGCCCCTTTTGG
>NC_056745.1:794136752-794251752 GCF_019279795.1 Protopterus annectens
ATGTACAAAGGTTGACAGAGTTGTGGCTGAAGGCCTGAACACAGGGCCAATATTGAAATGTTGCTGTGATAACCTCATACATTTACTGGTGTAACAGGGATTGTTGTGACATATGTCCTATGAGGGATATGAAGTCTGTAACTCTCATGGCTGTCACCATGCAATCCTCAGACTATGCTTCTGCAGTTCTAAGATAGGTAATCTGTGCATAACACAAGACACATAAGACTCCAAACACTGGCCAGTCTGCAGATAACCCTCAGGTGGGAGTTTCCTTAACCACATAACACTGTCATGACAGGTATTAAATCATGTAGACCAGCCATATCCACACAAACCCTGTTAAACCAACATTACTTCAAATGTAGAAGAGCAAAACTTATATTCTGTAGTCATGACTGGAACACCCCCCTCGTGTTTGTCGGTCTGTCTCCACAGTGTATGTTGTTAGAGAAATATCCCACTACCATCTGTGATGCTGTTTGCCAAACAACTGCATGAAGTCCTGCTCACAGTGAATGAAAAGGGCCAACACCCACATAATGTTCCTGGTTATAGGAGTGTTTTTCCTTGCAATCAGCTAGTGGAGCATTGCAATTCGTGCACATGCCATCAGCTGATCATGAGCATCACTTACAAAACACAAGCTGCTGCCTAAGCAAAGCAGGTGTACTTCTCCATATCCACCAGAGAGGGAGTGAGAGAGACAGACAGAGACAAAGTAAGACAGGAAGGGGGTCGAGAGTTAAAGCTTATTTGTGAAACACACTTACAAGTATGGGGTTTCAAACTCCTGCCTGCGTATTTCTATTAAATGTCTATGCAGTTATTGCATGCGCCACAGAGCTTGCATGTTGGGGAGTTGTCCAAAGGTATATTTGATGGTGATTGACATCAGCAACAGTGATAAAGGAGGGGATAAGGTAGGTGTAGTACATGTGCCTGTCCACAAGAACAGGTGTCAAGGACGACAGAGCCACATTCTCTCAGGGACTCACACATATTATCACAGTTGGTAGGGTCAGATTTACAATACCTAACTAACTAGTTTGCCACACTACAGTAATATGCAGGTATCCCATGCAAGTGTGACAGCGGTGAGGTCTGCGGTGGGAGTGACGGATGTGTTTAAGATGGAGGTGGGGTTACATCAAGGATCAGCTCTGAGCCCTTTCTTATTTACAATGGTGATGGACAGGTTGACAGACGAGATCAGACAGGAGTCCTCGTGGACTATGATGTTTGCAGATGACATTGTGATCTGTAGTGAGAGTAGGGAAGAGGTGGAGGAGACCCTGGAGAGATGGAGGTATGCTCTAGAGTGAAGGGGAATGAAGGTCAGCAGGACTAAGAATATATGTGTGTGAATGAGAGGTAGGACAGAGGAACAGTGGAGATGCAAGGAGTAGAGGTGGCTAAGGTGGATGAGTTTAAATACTTGGGGTCAATAGTTCAGAGTAACGGTGAGTGTAGAAGAGAGGTGAAGAAGAGAGTACAGGCAGGATGGAGGGGGTGGAGAAGAGTGTCAGGAGTGATTTGTGACAGACAAGTACCTGTAAGAGTGAAAGGGAAGGTCTACAAGAGGGTAGTGAGATCAGCTATGTTATATGGGTTGGAGACAGTGGCACTGACAAAAAGGCAGGAGTTTGAGCTGGATGTGGCAGAATTAAAGATGTTAAGATTTGCACTGGGTGTGACGAGGGTGGACAGGATTAGGAATAAGTATATTAGAGGGTCATCCCAGGTTGGAAGGTTTGGAGACAAAGCCAGAGATGCACGATTACGTTGTTTTGGACATGTGCTGAGGAGGGATGCTGAGTATATTGGGAAAAAGATGCTAAGGATGAAGCTACCAGGTAACAGGAAAAAGGGGAAGGCCTAAGATAAAGTTTATGGATGTGGTGAGAGAGGACATGCAGGTGATTGGTGTGACAGAGAAAGATGCAGAGGACAGGAAGAAATGGAAACAGGTGATCTGCTGTGGCGACCCCTAAAGGGAACAGCCGAAAGAAGATGATGATGACATGCACCACAGAGGTTATCAGGCTGATATATGGGTGAAGGGTATGTCAAGGTGCCTGACATCTAAAGGCATGCTTCAGTAGGCCAATGGGAGGTGTAGTGCATATGAATGTCATCCAAATCATTATACTCCACACACAGACAGACACAGGTTTTGCCAGTACTGACATGTGTGGGTGCATTGCTTCACAGGTGTGTAGTGGGGGACTGTGTCAGAAGGCTGTACAAGGCTAGGTAAAAGGTATAGCTTGGCATCAGACCATATGACAATGGCCTGCAGTGTGGCTCAGGGGTGTAGTCTCTGGATTGGCCCACACAGGTGGGTATTGTATTCACCATCCACTCATCTGGGTTATAATTGTGGGTGGCTAGTGCTGTGCAATGCTTGCCATGTATGTGGTCTATATTCCATAACATGGACAATGTCTGGGATGTGCACACATCCCACATACATGTTCTCTGAAATGTAGAAGTGTACCAGGGGTGTCTGGGGCATGTTGTGTAGACAGATTGGATTATTATCATCTGATGTGCCATTCCTGACCTCATGTGGTAAGAACTGGCAATGGAAACCAGGTTGACTCTACACCTATATTGACAGCATGATACAGGTATTCATGGTGTCAGTGACATCTGTCCATACAGGGAATGTGTATAACGCATGGTATTTCCTTTGTGGGTTACATTTGCTGGCTCTATAGTTGTTGCAGGTGTCCAGTGGGGAACCAGGCATGTCCAAGGGTCAGCTTCCAGTGATTCCTCCTGTCCACCTGGTGAATCTGGGCATACTGGGGCAATGCAGCAATTGCCTCATGTACACAGAGAATCCTCTCCTCCTACCACCCAACACTACAACCTGTGAGAGATGCACTTACATAGCCAAAATGGAAGCAAAGCTCTCTCCACCCAAGATTGTGCTAAACAGTCAAGAGGAGAAGGTTAACACCCACACTACACCTCAAGCAACACATAGCCCTTCTAAACCTGCACCACCAACATCCACATATAGCAACACTAAATCCACATATGCAGAGGACCTTAACTGTAACCTGCCCAAGCAACAAAGACCTCTGAAGCTGAAACACAAACACCAATCACAACCAATGTGTCACATAGTTTACAAAACCAGTGTGCCACCCAGCAACAGCCCCTAAGGCAAGACAATGTACCTAACACTTTAGTCATAGGTGACTCTATAGTCCGGCACACTGACGTCCCTCTCACCAGGTTGAATAAGGAGAAAATTACAGTCAGCTGCCTGTTGGGTGCCAGGATCCGCCACATAACGCATGCACTCAAGTCACTCCACAACAAGTACAAATATGACTCTGTCATTGTCCATGTTGGAGTGAAAGACTTGAGATGTACCTCCCTGGACTACATGAAAAGAGACATGGAAGAGCTCTCGGATCATGTGGCCCAGGCAGGTATGACCCTAGCCCTGAGTAGCATCCTGCCTTTGCCTAGAATTATACCACAATATAAGGATAAAATGATTGACTTCAACAATTGGCTAAGCTTATGGTGTCATTTAAAGGGGATCCAGTATCTGTCTGCCTGGGATGACATGATTGACAGACCACGATGCTTTGCCAGAGATGGTCTGCACCTGTCACCCCTGGGATTCAGGTTACTGGCTAAGGCTCTTGCCACTCCTATAGTGCCTTTTTTAGGCAAACTTCAAAGGACAAAACCACCACCGTAACAGGTACAAGCATGCAAAATCTGAAGGTAATGCTACTCAATGCTAGAAGTCTAAACCTCAAAATGCACTCTCTCGAGGCACTCCTAAAAATGGAGAACATTGATATTTGTGCAGTAACTGAGACCTGGTTCAAGGCTCCAGAGAGCACCCCTGCAATACCAGGCTACAACTCTTACCACACTTTTCGGCCACCAAACCAGGACCAAAACACTAAAGGTGGAGGAGTGTCAATATTCACCAAGGATATTCACACCACCAGGCTAGTTGGCCAACACAATGTGTCTGAAATTCTCCAAGTGCAACTAACACTAGGTAAGACTGCAATCCAAATTGTAGCTTGTTACAGATCCCCCACCATACCCCAAGATTCTCACTACACCTTTCTAAACATACTGGAAAATATTAAGATAGAACCAAACACCCTAATACTGGGTGATTTTAACTACCCTGCCATTAACTGGGAAAACTACTCATGTCCCAACACCTTTGCGCAACGGTTCTTAGAATTCATAAATTCCAACGTCCTGGATCAACTAATCCATAGTCCCACCAGGGGCTCCAATATCCTAGACCTGGTCATTACCAACATGGGAAATCAATGCTCCACACCTATGGTCACCCCCTCTTTAGTCAGGTCTGACCATAAGCTAATCACCCTTAACATCCACATCCCACCCCCACCCCCCAGTAAAGAAACCACCATAAAAAACTTCTCCAAAGCCAACTTCATGCTACTCAAGTCAGAAGTGACAAACTTCATGACACCCTTGCAGACGGGAACTGAAAGTTCAACTGCTGAATCCTACACTAAGGCACTGTCAGCACATCCACTCATGCATGAATCGTGCCATCCCAAATAGAACCAAAATGCTCTCATCCAAAAAAAGGAAGCCAATCTGGTGGTCTCCTGCCATAAACAAACTTTACAACAAAAGGAAGAAACTTTTGCAGAAAAGACGAAAATCCCAGGATGCAAAAAACTCCCTTACTAGCCTCAGTAAGAAACTGAGATGCCTCATAAAATCCTCCAAAGCTAGTTATGAAAATAAAATTGCCAAAGATTCCAAAGACAACCACAAAGCATTCTATAACTATGTGAAGAATCTAAATCGCAATGCTCAGATCTGCTCTGAGCTAAAACAGAATGGCGTTAAATATACTGATCTGAAGGATATTGCCAATATCCTGGCAGATCGATTCAGTGCCAACTTCACCCCCCTCTCACCCCCTAAATGGCCCATCTAAATACCGGACGATTGCCAAATTCCAGTAATAATGGCCACACAGGTACAAAATGCACTCTCTAAAGCCAAGAATACAGCATCCATGGGACCAGATGACATCCCGGGCTGTGTACTACATGAACTACAATATGAACTGGCACCACACCTAAGTGTCATATTTAATCTTAGCCTCACCTCAGGTTTCGTGCCCACTGAGTGGCGCAGAGCTACAGTTATCCCAATCCATAAGCGGGGATCCACCTTGGATCCCAGAAACTACCATCCCATCAGTCTGACAAGCCTTATCTGCAAGGCCATGGAGCGTATTATCATGGAACTTATAAACAAAGACATTGGCAACCTTCAAACACTGGACCCCACCCAGTTTGGGTTTGTGAAGGGCTGATCTTGTCTCCTGAACCTGATTGACTTCTTTGAATCAGTCTCCAGAGCCATGGACAAGGGTAAGGTGGTCCACACAGCCTATCTAGACCTTGCCAAGGCCTTTGACACCATCCCCTACTCTGGAATCATAGATAAACTTACTAAGTTGGGCATTAATCCCTATGTCACCCAATGGGTTGCTAAATGGCTTACTGATAGAACCCACACTGTAAAAGTAGCCGACTCCAAATCCAGCTCCAGACAAGTGACAAGTGGAGTACCTCAGGGTTCAGTCTTGGGGCCGCTCTTGTTTTGCATCTACTTCTCTGAAGTACAAGTCAACACTAAGGGACTCTGTCTAACAAAGTTTGCAGATGACTGCAAACTGGGAGCCATTATTGAATCCCCAAATGATGTGGATACTCTACAAAAGGGCCTTACAGAAACAGATGCTTGGTGCCAGAGCCATGGGCTCAAGCTCAATGCCAAGAAATGTATTGTTATCCCCTTTGGGAAAAAACATGTATCCATGAATTACCATATAGGTGGCAGTACACTAAACACAGAAAGTGTGATAAGAGACTTAGGGACACAGGTGGACAGTGGTCTCACCTTCAATAACCACATCGCCACAACAGTCAGGAAATCCTTCTATGTGGAACAGCTCATCACGAAGGGCTTTTCATCCAGAAAAAAGGAGGTCATTGCCCCACTGTACTCATCCCTCATTAGACCCATTATAGAATACAACGCCCCATTTGGTATGTACCTCTCAAGACATCTGCAACAACTGGAAAGGCCTCAGAAATACCTCACTAAAAGAATCACAGGCCTAAAGCAGATGCCCTATGCTGACCGCCTTAAAAAACTCCAGCTATACTCTGTCGCATATCGTCTACTCAGAGGTGATCTCTGCTTAACATACAAGGCCATGTCAAACCCAGAGCTGTTGGACATGCTACACTTAAAGAAATCCCAATCCCTCAGAGCTACATGCTCCAGGGATCTAAACCTTGTCATCACAATAAACAAAACATGCTAGAGGGATAGGTTCCTGACCCAGAGACTCCCCAGACTCTGGAATAGATTGCCCATACATGTCAAGCAGAGTGCCTCTTTGGACCTCTTCAAGAGGAACCTTGACAATTGGATGGGAGAAAGGAAATTCCCCCCAGGGATCACGTCAGTCGCCCTGCTAGGCAGGGGTCCAGGAAAGTAAATAATGTGGGAAGAAATAGCCAGGGAATTGTTATGGCTAGGCTTGTATAGGCCCTAGGGCTGATAGCCTAGTACCAACCTATGAACCTATGAACCTATGAGCATAGCAAAGGACCACTGTATGTAATTATTTGACTATTGCAGGGATGGGACAGGGTGCATGCCTTCTGTAGTCCACTACAATCACACCATGGTTACTATATGTGGGCAATATGCAGGGAACTACCAACATAGTGTTTGTTGCCTAGCCAAGTGTGTTTTTGTATGAGACATGGGTGGGGCGTGTTCTCTGGGTAATTAAAGGGCTGCCTATATTGTTCCCCAATCCATGATGTCACATGTAGGGTATGGACTGTCTACACCAGCCTCTCTGCTGTTTGACATCTGTTGTCTTTGTAAGGTGGACGTTGTGACATATAATAGGCCCACCATATAAGAAATTGCAAAACCCACCCCACAATGAGTCCTGTTATTACACACTCACAGCTACCTCACACAAGATACTAATGACAAACACACACACACACACACACACACACACACACACACACACACACACACACACACACACACACACACACACAAACACACACACATACACAGAGTCTCACAGTTGTCATGTCTGGGATTAAAACTCTTACCTAACTAGTACATTGCACTATAGCATTATGCAGTTACAGCACACACCACAGAGCTTACTGGGCTATTCATTTCCCAAAGGTGTATTTCAAGGTGATTGACATCAGCAGGCTTGCTAAAGTAGGGTAATGGAAGTTGTAGTGACTGTGAATGGACTCAAAAGCATTAATCGCTACACAGACAAACACACACACACACACACACACACACACACACACACACACACACACACACACACGCACACACACACACACACACATGGACACACACACACACACACACACACACACACGCACACACACAAAGGTTTACAGTTGCCATGTCTGGGATTAGAACTCCTACCTAACTAGTAAATCACACTACAGCATTATCTAGTTAAAGCACACACAATGGAGCTTACTGAGTTATTCATTCCCCAAAGGTGTATTTCAAAGTGAATGACATCAGCAGGATTGCCAAAGTAGGGCAATGCAAGTTATAGTGGCTGTGAAAGGCCTCAAAAGCATTGATCCCTACACAGACAAACAAACACACAAAAAGTTTTACAATTGCCATGTCAGGGATTAGAGCTCCTAACTAACTAGTACATCACACTACAGCATTACACAATTATAGCACACACAACGAAGCTTACTGGGCTACTCCTTCCCAAAGGTTTATTTCAAAGTGAATGACATCAGCAGGCTTGCCAAAGTAGGGCAATGGAAGTTGAAGTGACTGTGAATGGCCTCAAAAGCATTGATTCCTACACAGGAAAACAAACTCACACAAAGTTCTACAGCTGCCATGTCTGGAATTAGGACTCCTACCTAATTAGTCGATCACACTACAGCATTACACAGTTACAGCACACACTATGGAGCTTACTGGGCTACTCCTTCCCCAAAGGTGTATTTCAAAGTGAATGACATCAGCAGGCTTGCCAAAGTAGGGCAATGGGGAGTGCAGTGTGCATGCATGGGCCATAAACCATTCATCTGGAAGAAGACACAACACGCAGGCACACACAGGTTTATATTTCACAGGTACGTGTATACAACTGCTAGATGAATAATGACTTGTACAGTCATGTTACACAGTTATCACAATCACCACCGACACTATAGTGCTGAGAGATACTAGAGGCAAAAGTCTACAGTGATTGACATTTGCACATCATGTGATTTTAGCCAATTGGATGTGTGCTGGGTGGGACAGGCCTCATGATTGTAGGCTGCTTGTCACTGCCTGTCACTCTCTTCCACACATCTATATATGTGTACATTTGGCCTATGATAGTTAAGTGTGGAAGCATGCCCAGTATGACCTTTCATTATTTTGTCAGACATTGGCTTAGTTTCTCTTCCACACATCTATGTATGTGTATGTTTGGCCTATGATAGTTAAGTGTGGGAGCATGCCCAGTATGACCTTTCATTATTTTGTTGTCAGACATGGGCTTCGTTTCTCTAAGTGTGGGAGCATGCCCAGTATGACCTTCTGTACTGAATGTGTGAATCCATTCCAGGTAGGTTGTACTCCAGGGCATGCTTTTGTGTTCTACACCTACAGCTAGCAATCTGTTTCTGCAGGATATCTGTATATCATTTGACAATATGGGGTCAAAATGGGCAAAGGATAGTGGGCTACTGTAGGTAATTGTGTCTGTGCTGCTTCTGCTACATGGGTTTGGTGTTAGCAGAGATATTCAGACATATGCACTGTTTTACACTCTGATGTTTTATGTCATCAACTACTGTCAGGTATACATATTTGCTTGCAGTAATTTCCTGAGGAACACAGGGTGAATGAAGCTGTGTCAGTATTGTGGTCTGCAGCCTACATATTCTTGCACAATCATGCCATTCTGGAGGGGAAGCTGCAGACACTTGCTGATGGGTCTGTGTAAATGGTTCAGCACCTTGGTACAGTGGTGGCTGAGGGTCCCATGCTTGTACATCCATCAACGTGACAGTATGGCCATATCCTGCTGTGGACATACCACACAGCTCTACAGATTCACAAAGGTTACCCAGAGGCAGGGGTCATTACCCCTTCACATTGTGGTTTACAAGCAGGTTTGTAGCCACCCATTCTTGTGTTTTCAGGCAGGGATAGTATGTGCACACAGCTGAGTTTCAGACTTCACACACTCCATGGTGTTCATGGTCTTATCCCCCCTGTTATTCTATCCTCTTCCAAACATTATGCAAACATTATCTGATAAGTTCCCTATACTTATCACTTCATCCCAACGGTATTTTGGTTTTGGCCTACAGTTCATGCAGTAGGACATGGTGGGCATGTTACTGGGATTTGTCAACATGGCCTTGCATTTGGGTTCTGTGGATTGTGTTATGTTGACAAAATAACACACTGGTACCACAGTAAATTCCACGATCCACTCTTGATTTAAATAAAAGCACAAGCTCTTTATTTAACAAGCCAAAAACAGTTGTTGAGCGCTTTCATGTATAAAAATACACTTCATCAGAACACTTGATAAGCCCTGGGGCTCTCTATAAATACTTAAAAAACCGCCAAAAGTTAATTGTTTAAGAGCTACGCCCTCACCATTTCTTAAAACTACAGTACTTACTTTCTAACTAATAATACATACTGAACCTTCAATTAAAACACTAAATGCCATTGTGTGTAAATTTGTACTCCTAAAAACCTACTCTTTATCAAAAAGCAACAATATTGTACTGTATAGTACATGTTTAAAAATAACACAAAAATGCAATGTCAACCATTGTCACATATTAGAAATCTGTCTTAACATCTGTCCTTACAGGACAGTATTTGTTGGATATAAAATTCAACTGTTACTAAAACACTACCTGTACATGCCATATATAATATTAATATAAAGACAATAAAATTCTGTAAACAGATTTCTACAGGTTGTATACTTCTATTAAATTTTTAAATGCAATACTGAAAATAGGAAATAATTAATCGAGATGTTATGTGTTCCTAACCAAGGGTTTTGTGGGGATCATATCATTGAGACCTGGAAGACAAGCTGCATTTAATTTCAACTGCCATATTATAGAGAAAGAAATAAAATGGCAGTTGAAATTAAATGCAGCTTGTCTTCCAGGTCTCAATGATATGATCCCCACAAAACCCTTGGTTAGGAACACATAACATCTCGACTAATTATTTCCTATTTTCAGTATTGCATTTAAAAATTTAATAGAAGTATACAACCTGTAGAAATCTGTTTACAGAATTTTATTGTCTTTATATTAATATTATATATGGCATGTACAGGTAGTGTTTTAGTAACAGTTGAATTTTATATCCAACAAATACTGTCTTGTAAGGACAGATGTTAAGACAGATTTCTAATATGTGACAATGGTTGACATTGCATTTTTGTGTTATTTTTAAACATGTACTATACAGTACAATATTGTTGCTTTTTGATAAAGAGTAGGTTTTAGAGTACAAATTTACACACAATGGCATTTAGTGTTTTAATTGAAGGTTCAGTATGTATTATTAGTTAGAAAGTAAGTACTGTAGTTTTAAGAAATGGTGAGGGCGTAGCTCTTAAACAATTAACTTTTGGCGGTTTTTTAAGTATTTATAGAGAGCCCCAGGGCTTATCAAGTGTTCTGATGAAGTGTATTTTTATACATGAAAGCGCTCAACAACTGTTTTTGGCTTGTTAAATAAAGAGCTTGTGCTTTTATTTAAATCAAGAGTGGATCGTGGAATTTACTGTGGTACCAGTGTGTTATTTTGTCGATTGTTGCCTCCACAGTGACATTTGGGGATTGTGTTATGTTGCTATTTGGGAGTCCATGACATAACATACATTGGCTGTACAGGTGAGACACAGGCTTTTGGCAGAGGACTGTAATGATGCAGGCCACCTGTAACAGGCCACTGCATTGTGCCACTCCTACAGTCCCAGACTGCAAGCCACTATATTCCCCTGGGGAGACAGGGTAGATGTGCAAAGTGTTAATGTAAATAATTTATGTCATTTTTTATCCAGTGTTGTGGATGCTGACAGGGTGCTGCTTACAGCTAGGGACACACCTGCATGGGACACCTCTTCAACATGCTGCATTCTGTGGCTATTTCCATATGGAGGTGGGGTCATATTGTACTCATTCCCAACAGCAGGGATAAGACCCGTGAGGTACCTGTGGGTGATGGTAGGGTGATCTGGGTGCATGTCTGCTATGTAAGCTACTTGCAGATTACTCATAGATATATGTGGGGTATTCCACTTATGCTGGTTTGTGCAGGGACATCAGCAGTTTCTCAATACTTCATACCTGTGACCTTTGTGGTCTGTCAGTCTTTGGCCAGACGACATCGATATTCCATACTACAAACCCCGCTAATGTGTGCTAGCCTCTATGTACAATTCCAAAGGTGTGTCCATTTGACAGTGACATTTTGTACACTGTTTGTCTAGGGTACTTCCACCTGTGTACTGTTTGTATGTCCGGGCCCATATTCATGTCATGTCCATCTTTCAGATGGTGAAAGATATTACATCCAAACAATTAGTATGGCTTACTGCTGGAACGTGTCTTGCTGGGATGCTTTGTGTTTGGCACTGCAGTTTTGAGAACTTGGCCCTGTCATCGGCAGTACTGGCCAATGGCCACCAGGACAAACCTCACCATACCTACATGCTGACCACTCTCACACAATATCAATACACACAAACCTAACACACACACATCCCTGCATATTGTACATGTGCTACATGATAGGTTCATAGGTTAGGTTCATAGGTTAGTACTAAGCTAACTGCCCTTGCAAGCCATTTTAAGCCTAGCCATTTATCCCTTGTGAGACTCAAACCCTGCACCTTGTGTTTGTAAGGCAAACACCTTAACCATTAGGCCACCCTCTGGCTGTCTCAGGTAATCTGTGCTTCACTGTTTTTATACCTACACATACATGTTACTAAATTTCTACATAGGATTATGAGGGGAGGCACACCTGACAACTGTGCACATTTCCTATGACTGTACTGGTATTTCAGGTACACCATTTCATTCTGTATTCTGGTCTATCATGAAGACTAGAGGCATATCAGTGTACTACAGTTCTTAGGTTTTATTGACCTACATTTCAGTTTCAGACTTCTTACCCTTCATAACTAACATCCCACTGCCTGACCTGTTGTAGTCTTGTAGGTCTGGAGGGGGGCTGTTCTCCATAGCCATTAATCAGAGGCTTTAACACAGCCTTTCCTTGTGTTTGTCAATGCCTGTCCTGCAGGCTGAAACTGTTTCTGGATATGTGAGCCTCCCTGACCGGCATGTGTGTGTCCTTTGGACACACATTTGGCCCACCGTATTTCCTGCAGTGGGTTTTGTCACCTTGTCTAGTACTCACTACTGTGGTGACACCAGTATTTATTACATATTTCATGCTAATACTATAGGTGTCTACTATCTGCTGGCATCCCAATCAGCTACCCAATTCCCTTGCATGCTCACATCCATACCACAGATACAAGTAACAAAACATACTACTCCATTTCAGCAATTGATAGGGGGAGTGACTTACCTTGTGGCTGTGCCAGTATTGAGGGTGGTGCTGGAGGGCTGACTATGTTGGATGCACATAGTACACTCCCTATACATGGTTAAGCACAGGTAGTGTCATGTTTGGCATCCCTTTTACTGTATGTGCAAGTCAGAGAGAGGTGTCATTCCATGGGTTCCTACCCTGTCAGTGGATGTGCTATGTCTTGCCTCTTTGCCAAGGCCTGGGCATACTGGGTGCACCTCTTCCGCCTACTGGGTAAGTCTCAGGTTCTTCCTCCTCTGAGGCACTCTGTGCCTGTGCAGGCCTTGGCAATGGTGGGGTGCTGTGTGACCCCACCCTGTGCTGTTCCTGCTGCAGCTGTTTCCGCAAGATCACATTGTGTAGCATGGCACATATGATGACAATTTGGGTACATGTAGCTAGTGAGTACTGCAAGGCTCTACTGGATATGCCCAGGTACTGGAACTGTGACTTGAGCATCCCAAACACATGCTCTATTATGATTCTGGTCTAAGCGTGTGCCTCATTATGGAGTTCTTTTTTGGGTGTGTGTGTATTTCTGATGGATGTCATCAGCCATGGCTCCAATGTGTAACCAGCATCCCCCACTACGTGGCCATAACGGATGTCCCCATTGGCAAATCTCTGGTACAGCTGCATCATATGCCAGATGTGGGAGCCATGATAGCTTACAGGGCAGCCATCACAAACATTCATTATAATGCCCTGGGCATCACACACAACCTGGTAGTTGATGGAGGTGAAGCCCTTGCGGTTGATGTAAAGCCTACCCCGCTCACCAGGTGGTGCTTTGTTGTGCATGTGCATTCAGTCTATAGCACCCACTACCTCAGGGTATTCTGCTATTTGGTGGAAGAGACACATATTGCTGGTCAATGCCTCACAGGTGTTGTGGAAATATATGTGCTCACCGGCATGTGTTGACATGGCATCCAGGAAATGGTGGAGTACCCTGGATGCTGATGCCTGTGAGATCCCCAAGATATCCCCAGTTGGCTTTTGGAAGGTACCTTTGGCTAGTATTCTTAGGCCTACACATACCTTGGTATCCACTGGGAAGGGTTCCTCTCTGTTGGTTCTGTGTATGAGGTGTGGCTGGCACAGCTCAGAAATTTGCTGTAGGAGTTCCCTGTCCACCCTATAGTGCTCCTCTGTCTCCAGCTCTTGTAGCCCCTAGTAGGTTACCCTGAGTCTGTAAACTCTTCTCCTTCTCCTCATTGTGGGTTAGTCATCAGCATTCTCATCCTCACCACCATCAGCCTCTTCCACATGTTGATTTCTGAGAGCTAATGCAGCCCCTATTATGTTGTTGCTTTTGTTAGGTAAAATGTCCCTGTATGTGTACACCGGTGTTGTAGAGTTTATGGGAAAAACAGAGGGAAAGGTGTTTGCATATTTTATAGTAGAGTGCATTTCTGGGCTGGGCTGCTGTCTGTGTAATTGTCTGATTCTTATACATTTCACTTGCCAGCTATGCTAATTCTGCTTGATTACCTTCCTACGACTGTTTTCCCTTTTCATTGCCTTCCTGTTTAAGCCAAGAGGTGCTCCTTGCAAACACAGAGCTCAGATGTGCACTGGGCTGCTATTTTCTGATTTACTTTTTTTTTTCCTTTAAAACACGATGAACACCCATTTAGGCAATGTAAAGAGTGCTTGGCAGCTTCAGACACACCCCCCTTGCTTAGCTCTGCTAAGCTAAGGGCAAACCCAAGCCGCAGGGCTCCAATAAGCTTACAGTATGCCTGACACACCCCTCTATGATGTCAGCTAGCTCTTAGGAGTGCACCATGGTCTTCCTGCACTGAGCCTTCCCCCTTAGCAACCACTATTCACTGGCCTTGTTGTCTTCTGCCTGCCATTGACTTTAATGGCAAAATTGTGACTTTGCAGGGAAAGCTTTTTTCAGGGTTTTTCTGTTATTTTCCTGCCGATTCCATTTGCATGCCACTGCCCCTTAAATGCCACTTAAACAGCTGAAATCAGACAAAAAAAAGTTTTTTTTTTTTTTGGTTCTTGCAACTGTTTTCCATTTCAATGGCTCAATATTTGGTCATTGGCATGCTTTAACATTATATACACCCTTTATTTGGAGCTGCCATGGCTCTGTTTTGTAGTTTGCAGAAATGTACTCTGTTACTAACTGAGTACATTCCTGCAGGTTACAGTAGTCCTGCACGGCTGGCTGCCAGCTTCCTGCATTGCAAATTCATCTCATTTGCATGGTTTTCACCTGAAAATCGGGTAATTTGCATGCAGGAGCTGTGTCCGTGCAGGAATAGTGCAGGAGCGCTCATGCGCATCCCAGGAACTTGTTCCTGGATCTCTTGGTGTCCATATTGCATCCAGCAGGGATCAATATTAGAACATCAAAGTTTCAAAACTTTGAATGTTCTAATATCAACCCCTATTCAGCGAAAGCTGAAAATATCAAAGCAACAGAAAACCAATTTTTTTCCTAGGGAAAGAATTCAGTTGCCCATTTTTGTTGCTTCAGTATTTTCAGCGCTGTGGTGGAATGTTACGGGTCGGGTTCAGGTAAGTGTGCGATTGAGTGTGGGTTAGGTTAGTTAGGGTTAGGGTGTGGGTTAGGTATGTGTGCAATTGTGTGGACATGAGGGTTAGGGCAGGTTAGGTGAGGTAGGGTTAGGGAGTGGATCAGGTAAGTGTGCGATTGTGTGGACATGAGGGTTAGGGTGGGGTAGGTGAGTTAGGGTGGGGTAGGTGAGTTAGGGCTAGGGCACGGGTGAGGTGAGTGTGCGATAGTGATGGACCTTAGGGTTAGGGTTAAGATAAGTGGATAGTTAGTGGCATGTGTATAGTTTAGTGTAGGGTTAGGTGTAAGATTTTAGGTGTATGTGTGTGGATTGCTGTTTGTTTGGTGTGCTTGTGTTGTGTGTATGTGTTTTGGAACAGCAAATGTTTTCCCTAGGAAAAAAATTGCTGTTCTGTATGTTCGATGTTTTCATCTTTTGCTGAATAGGGGGTCAGTATTAGGACATTCGAAGTTTTGAAACATCAGTGCTCTAATATAGACCCTTCAGTAGCTCCTGTACTATTCCTGCATGCCATGCAGAGCTTTCTGAATCCCAAGGAGTATTGTATTGGTTGGAATCATGGTAACGGAACCCACAACCTCTGACTACAGTCTAATATTGGACTCTTACAACTGGTTTGTTGCTATAGAATAATACATGCATACTTGCTTTTACAGTTGGGATATGCATGCCCATTTTGATACAACTCTATAAAATATCAAAAAAGCTATATTTAACTTTTAATGCTACAATAACACTTCTGTTCTGCTGCATACATACCATTTACTTCTCTCAGAATCTCCAATCAAGCAACATGAGCCTGTCGATTGAATGCATGTTCAGTGGGAGCTGGGGAAAGAAAACAACAGAATAGAAGAGCATTATGCGTACCAGTCTTTCTTATATTTAGCTTTCTAAGTCTTACAAGTACGCTCTTATTGTCAGGTTGGGAGGGTGGCCTAATGGTTAAGGTACTTGCCTTACAAACACAAGGTGCAGGGTTCAAGTCTCACATGGGATAATTGGCTAGGCTTAAAATGGCTCGCAAGGGTAGTTAGCTTAGTACTAATCTATGAACCTATGAACCTATACTTACACAGTTGTGAGATGTCTGCAGTCTCAAATTCCTGCAACCAGTGGTTGAGAGTGTGATGCCCGTGCACTGGCCTAGTAATCAAGGAGCCTCAATCCTCACTACTTACACCAGTGAGGGATGTGCACATTGGGAGGATAACTAGTACACACACAGTAAAGTACAATTTCCCTTAAGAGCAAACAGAGATCACAGTCAGTCTGGGACTGGTTTCTCCATTTATCTCCAGATCCCCAATAAGACTCCCCACTGGCACAGCTATAGGGTTTATATCTCAGCTGAGTGGTCAAGCCAAACTCTCCATCACCCTCTCTATCCATCTAGTGCTTCTTGTCCATGCCCAAGTAGCTGATACACACACGCACACACACACACACACACACACACACACACACACACACACACACACACACACACACACACACACACACACACATTGAGATTTGATTTACATATAAACACACACAGACACTCCTGGGGAAGGTTGGTACAGGTTTCCCAGCTATGCCAACTTCTGCCCAGACTATATGGTAGTACCAACCACTCTTATCAGCTACTATAAAGGCCCTTAACAAAGGGTATCCAATTCTACTGTACAGTGTTACTATTATCCAAATGGTAAGTGTGACTAAGGCTATTTAGGAGTGGCTTGTACAGTATCACCAAATACATGCAAGTATTCTAAGAGCTTATATATCTCTACGCAAAACCAGCCACAGTTAATGGGTTTAAATATATTTAATAATAAAACACAAGACAATAATTAACTCAACACAGTGACAATACAGTTCACTGTTACAGAGAATACTTTAAAATAGCATAGTAGGACAGTCTCATATAAATATAGAAATCATCTACACTAATCCTGCTATATTCCTATCTATCTCTGACAGAAACTAAGTTCTAAATATCTTACTTACAGAGCAAAGAAAATACAGATGAGAAGTGTTGAATGGTTGTTTACAGATCCAGAGACAAATACAAAATGCATTCTCTTTCTCTCTGAGAGATTTCTTAAATTCATAATACACATTACTGCTGAATAATTTCAGATTACATCATTTTTGTCACCTCTGCTTATGTTTCCCAGGCTAGGAGGAACTTAAAATTTAGCATGTTTATGTTAAAAATACTTATCTCTCAGAAGCTGACAATTCTTTCTTTGAAGGACACCTGAAGCTGGATGTCATAAAACAATTACCTTGAAAACCTGTAATTACCTCTGTTTCCAGACAATAGAGAGAATCCCCTAGCCTAAATATCATGTCTCTTAGCTGAGCTAAACTAACTTTATAACACATCGTAAAACTCTTTACTTATAAATTTATTTTCTTAGAGTATTGCAAATTAAGTTTGTGTGTCCCAATTTCTACTATGAAAGCAAACATTTGCATTGGCATATAGTGTATACACATTTCTGCTGTTTTCCAGCAGGGCACACTGTGGTTACAATCTTGAAGCTCAGCACATATCATAGTTTAAGCATAACACATAGTTCTCTTACATTTGTAAAACAAGCCTGTGGATCATATTAATATTTACAAATAACAAAGGATTATTTACAAAATACTATCTAGCTGGGCTGACAGCCTTCACAGAGACTATCCCTTTTTCTACTGCATAGGTAATTATAATGATACCTACATTGCTCTCCAGTACATTGGATACCAGTAGCACTGCATACAGCCTGGACCAAACTGTTCTATGCCTCAGAATTGTACAGTGAGCCAGAATAATCCCCCTGCACAAGCCTTTCACTGTGTGCATCAGCAGCAGTGCAATAAATATCCTGGACTCCATGACAACCCCACCTCTGTGCCCTAAAGTGTGCACCTTCCTCTCCAATGTCAGCCATGTCTACCAGCTGAACCAGAGCAATTTAAACTGATGCTTTCCTGCCAATTTCAGTTATCATGTTTACAGGTAATGCACATATCCGAGCAATTATGTGAACTGTGTTTGTGCATTGCTAAGCAGAGAGCAGTACTGCCAAGCAGGGAGGCATTAAATACTTGCAATTGGAAAGTTAATCTGACACTTGTCCTCAGTTTGAGGGGTGTCTACTGATGTAGCCTGGAAACATATATTGGAAATTGGAAGGTAACTGTTAGATGAGTTAAGTTTGCAGATGTGCACTGGGGGCATAAATGTATTGATCTGGCAAACTGTTTTTTGTCTTTAAACACTGAGGAAAATTTACTTTAATAGCTTGGGATTCAAATCTAAGCAGAAGGGACAACACATTTTCTTCCACAGTGTTGATTTTCCATCTTTGCCTCAAAAGAAGTGCTGCTCAGACATGCTCAGGAATCATACATAAATATAGGTGATAGTATGAGCTGTTACACATGTAAGTGCGTGACAAGGTTATTGGATATAGTCTAGTTGTGTATGTGTCTTAGTTAATTCTGAAGGCCATGCAAGTCCAGATAGCAGAAATATACTTACTTAAATATAACAGATAGTATACCCTCAGTTATATATCTGAAAATGCAATAATGCTGTCTCAACCCTCATAATAATACTTATAATAATAATAATAATACATATCAGCTCCACTATCTAAAGTGTTATAAGTGAGAGTGAATATAATGCAAAGTGGAACAACAGTATAAATGTCTGGAATATCCTGCATTAAAACTCAGAATCATGAGTGTGGAAGTCCTAAACTTATACTTGTTGCCACAAGAATGCTGAAATGCCACTTGTCTAGTTTTCAGTTCATTGCTATTAACTGCACTGCACAACAGTAAAATTAGGTTGCACACCCAGTACTACAACTCAGGACCATCTGTAGTCAAGCCCTATATTTATACCTACTGTCACAAGACTAGTTACATGAAATTTCCTAATCATTCTTAAGGTCTCTGTTAAAAACTGAATGTGCAATGTCACTTAGCTTGTTTGCGTGGTGCTCAAAAGAATTAATAGAATGTATCCAGTTTCAATTATTGGCTGTCTGAGTCCTGTCTGCAGGTGTTTGATGGCAGCAGCTGCTGGGGGAACCTACCAACCTCTGCACAACACCACTAAGTGCACTTGCACAATGAAATAAAGAAATTGCAACAATAGTTTTTGACATTTGCCCTTTTACAGACTCCCAGTTTGCAGGTGTTCTACAAGTGTTCTGTCTGCTTCCTGGGTTGGCCACTTGTCCAGTTTACACACTGCCATGCTTTGTGCAAATGAGATAAGCACAGACAAACCTAACATTAATTTTTCTCCATTTCTTGTGTTTGCACTAAGCAGCACATAAAGACAAGAAAAAAGAGACGAGTAGTTGAAATGCAGAAAAGCAGTCTATAATATGCACACTAGAAAATGTTAGTACACATGAGATATTTCTATATAGATCTGAATTTAAACCCCCTTTGCATTGAATCTTCAGAAAACAGGAAGGATACCCTCTTTGCCACACAAACAGCTTTGCAGCAAGGAACTAAAATCATTCTGCATACAACCAACTGCAAGATCATCTCCATTAATATGAAACCATACAACTGCTATTTGGACATTTATTATTTTTGGATGTTAATGTGCTAAGTGATCACACAAGCAGTTATGACTATTGCTTGCAAATATACAGCGCTGTCTTACCTCTTTGTATTTGTTGGTAATTCTTCTGTTATCTGACCAGTAATCTGAGACATGCAGTTTGTAAGCTGATCTATGTCGGTATCCTTAAAATGTGTCAGGATATTAAATGAACTTGAAAAGGTATGCTTGCATTTTGTCAGCTACGTACTGCATATGCTGGAATGTGATTAAGAAAAATCTGTATAATCATTTAATATATATATATATATATATATATATATTGATTAGCAAAGGCTTTTACACTTTTATCTGTATGCATTAGTCAAAAGTGTACTGATAGCATGGGCCTGTGTGTCAGGGCATTTCATAAGTATAGATGATTGACAATACCTTAAAAAGGAATGTTCTGTGTTAAATACATAGACATGTTTCGGGGACAATTTATTTGATAGTACTTTAGCATTTCAAAGATGGTTTGTTAGCAAAATGTGTCATTTTCCTGTTCTTTTGGGGTGTGGTGCAAAGCTATATTTCTTTTATGACACAAACAGAAATATATATATATTTTTTTGCATTCAGCTTGTTGATTGTATTTCAAATCTCTAGACTGTTTTATGTTTCTCCAGTGGGTAATACTGAAATGCTAAATGTTCTGTTTTATATGTGAACTGTTATTTTGTAGTTATGTGATATTTATTATCCTTCTGTTGTCTTTTAGGACACCTTGGACTATGCCATCCAGGTATCTCAATCCTAGAAGACCACTCTTCACTGACAATGGAAATCAGGTCATTGATGATGCTTTTAGGCAAAATGATGCCTTCCTGCTTGAGAAGGGAAGTGAATATATATGTCAGTCAGAATGCAGGTTTGGAAGCAAATTCTTGCAGGTGTTAATGCAGTGGATGGCAATAGCAGTACATATGACCAGGTGCACCATAGGGCAACTGACATGATCTTGTCTGCACAGAGCAGAACAGCTGCAGTGGGCCATGATCGGATGAGTACCAGGGGGCCTGCTATAGAGCGACCACTAATAGAAAATGAAGAGTTCCTGTCCACTGTCAGTGATCCAGACAGTTCCCAGGAAAGTGCAGAACTGCATGTCTTTGACATTAGTGTTACTGTTTCAGGGGCAGCAAGCATGTCCCAGGAAAAGTTTCCAGGCAGGCTTTTGTACCTCAATTGTTGAATTTTGTTGTATAGTAAGACAATTGAAATTAATATGTTACTTCTGTTTCACAAGAAATTTCTTTTGGGGGGGGTTGAAGACTTTTACTTTTAACAACACATTCTGATGGATTAGCTTAGGTTGGAGTTGTCATCCACATTCTTGTTGAAAGTATAGTTAATCAACATATAAAAGGGGAAAAGTATTACCCCCCCATGTTACTGTTAATTGTGATGATTTTGTCCTTAAATTTTGCTTAACTTCTTCAAGGTTCATCTAGCATGCAGAGGATACCATAATCTGCAAATGGTAAGCCATGCATTTTTATGTCAGTACTGATGAGCAATTCAAAGGAATATTTTAGTGTGTAATGCTGATGTCATGACTGTGGTGTGTATTGCTCTACTGTCTAATAGTGGCAGCACTGTTAGTTTGTTAGTATATATGGAAGTATAGTTGTTTAGGTATTGCATTTTCCTGTGTTTGCTGCTTATTGTCACAGGTGATTCCGACAGTGGAAGTGTTAGACATCTACTACCTGATGTTAGAGTATCAGCAGAGTCTGCTGATGATGGTGGCCAAACAGAGGCACAGTCAGCAAGTGCAGAGGTTGAATCTGGGACTGAGGTTGACATACAGTCTTTCCCTAAAATTTCATCAGACACAGCCAGTAGGGATATGCCTACCCATTCTTGTGAACCCACACATATTGGACATGTGGAGAGCAAGACAATTAATCAGGGAAGTGTGGTTACTGCAACTTCAGTGCCTGTTGATGTGTAGGTGAGGTGCTACATGAGAGGGTTTTTAAGGCTGCTAGGAGGATGGCTCCTGTAAAACCTCCACCTGATCCAGGTGTCTCTTCCAGTGCTAGTCAATGTATGTTTAGGGCCATCATGCAGGCACAGGCACATTCCCATAGGTGCTTCAGAGAAATGCTTAGGTTTGTAGATGTGGCACAGGCTGACATGCATGTCTGCCTCCACGGTGTTGCTGATTGAATGTATTGGATGAATGACATGTTAGAATGAGCAGTGTCTATGATGGAACATCTGCTGGGAGGGGGGCGGCATCTTCATGGGTGTAGGTCAACCACATCATCTGCTGTTAGCCAACATGGCCATGCCCAATCAAGCTCCCATAGTGGCACTACTCCCACTGCTTCATCAGTGAGTGTGCTGTCCACACCCAGACATGACAGGCCATGGGGTCATTGTCCTGGATGCCCTTGTGAGGAGAGCTCATCCAACAGTTATCATTCACATTCAGATAGCAGTGTTGCATCTGACTGTGGGAGTGGACATGCCAGTGCAACTCATGGCAGAGTCAGTTCTCATGGTTGAGGGTGACAGCAATAAACTGCCACCTCTACCATGCACAGCTCACTCCTGTCTGACATACCAATATGTAGGGCTAGTACAGAACTTGGCTATGTTCATGCAGGCAGCCACACACCAATTTCTCCTGGAAGACCCCTACAGATGCTCACATAACATTAACATGTTTCAGCTGTGCAGCATAAAACTCAGTTTGTCTCAATGGCCATATTTTGCTTTACCCAAATGTCTGCCTGCTTCTCTTTTTTACTCACACACACTCATTGACATTTTGTGTCATCCTAGATTTCATAACCCCAACACCCTGTGCAAGAGATGATAACCATGGCTTATCCCTTTTTTGTATCTTTTGGATTTAGGGACACATAAGCTTTATGTCTGATGCTCAGCGTGTATAGCTGTCTTAGTGCTTAGGATATCTGCATTTGGGATTTTGAACTGGTAGTTTGTACCTTTGACTTATATTGGTTTTAGAAAGTTAGACAACTGATAGCATCAGAATTTTCCAACTTTATTGTGAATGATCTTCTGTGGGTTGTGAAGTCTGAAACTGCAATGTTTATCATTACTTTCTAACTTCTCTCTTTAGGATTTTCCATTACAAAAGTATGGTGCTAAACTGAGGGCATGCAGTGACCTTCACTATTTTTGACAGGTAGGACTGGGTGAATCTTTGATGCCTGAGGTCTACTACTTAATAATAGACACATATAAGTCAAATGATTATTTGGTGTCACATCTTAAGGTTATTTCTGTACAAATCTTCCACCTTTTACTTGCTTACACTGCCAATTAACAAAATGCAAGGATATGCCAGTCATTCATATTATTACACAATACACTCCAGGTTCAACACTTACTTTATATATTCAGCAGTTGCAACAGTTTTAGTTCAGGGCTGACTCTGTCTGATGCAGGCAGTACACAGCCAGTACATGGGGACGTAAAGTTTGTGATAGTTTTCTGGCATCAATGTTACTATATGTAAGTGCGCAGGATGAAGGTTTTAGGCCCTTAGATGGTGAGTGTGTGTGCTATGCATTGTCTCTTAGCCAGTGCAAAGGTGTATTGAGCACGCCTAAATCTGTCTGCACCCACAGCAGCCCTCTGTCTCCTGGATATGGCTGTGGTGACCTCGGCATTGGTGGTGGGATATATGTTCCTTCCCCTTGTTGATCCTGTTGGATCTGTTTTCTCATGATGATGTTGTGTAGCATGGCACATACTGTGAATATTTCAGTACATGCCCATGGATTGCAATTCATAGCTCCCCAAATGTATCTAGGCACTATAACCATGACTTCAGCAGCCCAAATACACATTCTATGATATTTCTGGTTTGAGTGTGTGCCTCATTATGTCATTCTGCAGCATGTGTGTGTGCATTTCTGCTGGGTGCCATCAGCCATGGTTGCAGTGCATAACCAGCATCTCCCAGTAAATAATCTTGTGGGATATCCCCCTAGTGAATATCTGATACAGTTGGAAGATGTGCCAGATATGTAAGTCGTAGTAACTGACAGGGTTGCCAGCACGCACATTCAAGTTGATTCCCTTGGCATTGCACACAACTTGGCAGGTAATACAGTGAAAGCCCTTTCTATTAATGTAGCGACTTCCCTGTTCCCTGGGTGGTGCCTTAATTTCTACATATGTGCAATCTGTGACACCCAGTACTTCATGGTAGTGTGCTACAGAGTAGAACTCTTGCATATTTCTGACTGTATCCTCAGGAGTATGGAGAAAATATATGTAGTCACTAACATGTTGGAGCTTAAAATTCAAGATTTGAAGGAATATCCTGGAAGTTGATGCTTGTGACATCCCCAGAATGTTCCGTGTTGATGTCTGAAAGGTATCTGTACCTAAGATTCTAAGTGCTACACATATCTTTCTATCCACTGTGATGGGTTCCACTCGGTTTGACCTGGCTCTGAGTTGGGGCTGACAGAAGGTGCAAAGTTCCTGTAGTGTGCCTCTATCCACCTTGCAGTGCTCTACAATTTCCACATCATGTAGTTTGTGATAAGTTACCCAGGGTCAGAAAACTCTTCTCCTTCTTAGCCTTGGTCTATTAGCAGTAGCAGCAGCATTGACTTTAGTTTGTTGCACATGCATATGAAGAAAAGCAACAGCAGGACCTAACATTGTTTCTGTGTAGACTCCTTTCAGTGGCTGTATTCCAATAGGGTTTGGAATTCACAGGAAAAAACAGTATTGTGTCTACATGTTTACTATATAGCTTATTGAATAGCTCCTCCATCCTGGGTTGGTTTATTAGCATGCAATTCAGCTGATTATGCTATAATTTGCATGCCACAGTGTTTACCTTGTAGCTGTGCACAGCTGTACACACAGCATACAGCCACTTACTGAATCCAAAATGTTGAGCTACTGTGTGCATGTCGAAGTGGACCATGTAGGCTTTATTGAATCTGGCTGAATGACTATTTAAAATGTTTGTAAGAAGTTGATGCTTTTCTTCCAATTATTATGCTGAAAATAATTTTTTGACTAAACCCAGTCAAATAAACCCAGTAAAAAAATGCAAAATAAAATAAAAGTAAAATAAAATAATAACATGTATTAGGCTAGGGGACTTCTCATTATGTGTTGCTTCCAAAAAAGGAAACAATAGTTATAAATAATAAACAAAGGGAAATGCATAGCTTATGCAATGAATGTGAGAAAGGCTGGAATGATTAAAGCTGTAAAGTTATCATCCTTGTTGCCATGTTGTAAAAACATATCAGGATCATGTCCAAGAAAAAAGATAGTTGGTCTGATCTGGGAGGTGAACAAATATGTAGTAAGAAAAGAAAATGGAGTTAGGAGGAGATTAGAGCAACATCCGAGTGAAATAATCAACAGGAATGTAACACCATGGAAGCAGATAGGGCTGGAAGGTAGACAGGACACAGAAGCACATTGTTCTTTTCCTGTTTGTTTTTCCATGTCCAATAAGCCTCTAGTGGATTTTCAATAATTTAACTAAAATAAGGTGAAACCAGTGTAAGACTGGGATATGTCGTGCTTAACACAGATCAGATAGGGTAATATAATGCCCCAGTTTATCCTGTCCTTATCAATGATGGTTTCCAATATATATTGCTTGGTTTTACTAAAATGCTCTAATAAGCTATCCATTCTCTAGTGATCTAACAAAAAATCTAAGTTCCTTAGTTGGTAATAGCTGACAGATTTCCCCCATGATCTAAGGCATGAAAGGGTCCCTAGATAAGTTTGAATTCTTGATTTTGCTAAACATAAGCAATGGAACTCTTATGATTTAGCAGGGAGTCTATTCAATTACATAGCCTAAGGATAATAGGAGGCATAATTTAACACTTCTCTGATAACACTTGAGGCCTACAACAACTACAGACTGCGTGACTCCCTGCTAGTGATTTGAAGCAAAGACACAAGGAAAGTAATTCTGTTTCTGTTCAATAGCAAACAACACCCAAGACACTGTAAACTGTATTTGTACTTAATATAATATTTCTTAATACAACCGACCGAACACTACTGTTGAGATATTAACATTTTCTTTATAACATGGATTACTGACATACACAATGCAGGTCCCTCAGAAAATGGAAAATACGAGGTGACTTGAAAAAAAAATGTAATGCACAATCCACAAACTTTACTCACTACATGGAGTGAGTAAAGTCTGTGGATTGTGCATTAATTTTTTTTTTCAAGTCACCTCGTATTTTCTGTTTTCTGTGGGACCTGCATTGTGGATTCCAATTACATTTTGGTGCCTTGCTTCACTTTTTTCGTTTATGGATTACTGACAGATACATGGAACTTCCTCAAATGACTCTGTTCATGATCTAATGTCCTCCCAACCAGTCATTTTCATTCACTTTTTATACAGTCTAAGTTAAAATCTTCTTAAAACATATTTGGCATATCTGTGGCTTTAATGTGAGCCCACAGCATATCTTGATGCCCTGCAAACACATTTTTTCTAGGCTAATCACACTTGTTTGCTGCATATTTCTTTCTGCATACCTTGCAGGCTTTGTATAACTTATTATTTCTAAAACTATCACTCTGTTACTATGAGGGAAGACAACTTTAATTTTACACAATATCTATCAATTCCCCATTTTATTTTAAAAATCAAAAATTTGAATTTTTGAAACAAAACCATTTTCTCATTGTTTATGCAATATTTATTAGCAGTTACATTAATCACAATAGAAATCTGGTTAATAGTTTTATTAATACAGATGTTAATGCACATACATTGTTATCATAAGCAAAAAAATAAATAAATAAATAATTGCTACAAATGCTATTAAAGCTGTGATGATGGCACCCCACTATTCAGAAAACAATCCACTTAGGCAGTCACTCCATTCACTCTTCCAAGTCTTCCAGGATTTTACAGATACTTCAGCTATTCTATCTAAATATTCTCATATAGATTATAACTTATCTGGAATATATGTAAAGCATTTCTCACCTATCAGGTCACATGCCCCTCCTTAAGAAGTAAGTAGGAAATCAAGTGCCACCTTATTTTGTAGGATCATTGTCCTCATAGAAGTTATTTTCACTGTAATGTCTGATATGGCTCCATATGTAGCATTGGCTAATATTTCCAGTAGTTTTCTAAGTATTTTAACTCCCATATGCTTTTTACAGCCCCATATGATGGTAATAGTCCTGCCCCTGCTATTACATCATCTCACAAATCCATATGCTTTAAACCTTTTTAGTCTGCAGCATTTATATCGTGATTATAGATTTATGATTGATCTAAATTTTCAATGTTGTTTTTACCTCTCTCTTTTTTTCATATTTCTTATTCTGCCTGGGTGTAATTTATTAGTTATTCTCATTAATGAAATTAAATATTCCACATAACAGACTCCTGCTCATTCTGTGGGAAGCCATTTATATGCTTTTGTGTTACAAATGCAATATTCTCTCTCACATAATGTACCTATTGGATCATCTTGTTTTGCATTAAGATTGTTTGAAAAAACTTACTTATTTACATCCTTATCATCATTACCCACATGTCCTATAATTATATATTGTACAGCTTGTATCAGACTATTATTGTTACTCTCTGGATGAAAATTCCTCCAGTCTGTCCACCTATATTGTGTTTTTGCCAGCTGTATTGCCTCTGATAGTCTCTTTGAATATATTAATTTAATTTTGTCAACCCTGTTCTGTAATTTTTCTTTTCTGTCCTGTTCTTATTTAAACATTCTTTAGAAAATGTTATATTACAATTGCTATTTCCTACCACTTTTGTCCCTGTTTGCTGTATACATACTGTTTCTTTTCAAACTGTCCCTATCCATAATGCTGAAATGTATGCATTACCCTTTTTCTCACAAACCTATGCCTGTTAAGAATTTGCAATGTCTCTTTTAATATAATAGGGACTGCTATAAGGACTACCCTATCCCTTGCCATAGGTGCTGATGTACATACTCAGCACTTGCTTGGGTTATTTATTTTTGCATATGCCATTAGCATTACTGTAAATGTATTAAAATCAGGTATCCATTCTGAGTCTTTCTCTTTTTGTTTTTTGTTTTTTTTTTAGTACTGACTGCATTGCTGTCCCATGCACCAAACCTGTTACATATATTATTATAACTAACTGCATCAATTTTTCCATGTCTTTTTTCTTTGGGATTTTATCAACAAAGGTTTCTTTAATTGGGTATTCTTGTTCTTTCAAACCAGTAAATTGGCATATACAAAACAGATAAATAGATTATTATTATTTATTTGATATATTCTGCTGTCCTCTCTATGTACTAGCATGGTTTTCTTAGGCTTTTTTACTTTTAGGACCAAAGGTCTAATTCATTCCTTAATTCCTTTACTTCAAAAGTTTATTGAATGTTATTGTGCCATGGACCAGATTTATTGATTTTTTTTATCATGACTTTGCTTTTAATTTAGCTGTTCTCTTTTTCTGGCAATATTAGAATCTTGTTCCATAATTGTAATGCTTGCTCTCTGACTATGACTTGGCATATTTCTTGCAGGTTTTCCATTCATTGTTGATACTTTGCTGCCTCCAACAGTAGCCTCCTACTCTAGACATCTGGATCAAGATCCTATGTAGTCAATTTATATTGTATACCATAGACCATCTGCCATGGGTACCATGTGCAACTGCGGCTTTTTACATTTTGCATTTGTCTGAAGATATATCAGACATTCATCCTGTACTACTTTACACAATTTTTTTCAGATTTGAATTTGAATACTTTTCTTTCAATACTGTCCATAATTTTTCCATCCCTATATGTCCCAAAATCTGTTGAAATGGAATGTATGGTAATCGTAGCCCTTTTGGTGTATGAAAAATATAGAAATGCCTATTTACCCCATTGCTTTCTAACTCACATTGTTTCAGTTATTCTGATATTTTCCTTTCCTACTGGAGTTTTTTTCAAATCCACATATATTTGTTCCTCCTTCTCTAGGGACCGTACCTCAGAGAACCAAAATTCCCCTTCGGTTTCTTCAGGGTATAAAGACTTTCCCTTTTCAGTGTCTTTCTTTGCTTTGACATCAGCCAAAGCATTCCCTCTAGCACCTTCTTTGCTTGTTCTTCAATGGAGTCTCAGTTTTAAAACACAGAAATGTGTTTGCAATTGAGACTTTTGTATCAATTTCCATATGTCCTGTAAAACAGGAGTGTGATTTAAATGTTTTCCTGCACTATCAATGAATCCTATCCTTGCCCATGTTTTCAAATGCAATCTCAATTAATTTACCACATAGGCACTTTCACTGTAAATATTTACCAGACAGAAATGCTGCAAAACATACTTTACACCTTCCAGTTCCACCCTCTGTGCTGACATGTATCCTGGTAATTTGATCAGAATTGGCTTGTCTCCCATCTTCAGAGTCACTACTGCAATTCCAGTATAATATTTCCTGTCCTTCCTGAACTGGGCATTATCCACATACACAGTCAGAATGTGGTGGTAATGATCTGCTGTTAATGGTGATTTGTCTGGCCTTTTCAGATCTGCCATGCAGTCACGTGAACTTTCTTTGTATCCAGTAAAATTGGATGGGTAATACTTGTCCCCTGTCTCAATCTCTTGAACTGAAAGTAGCCAGCCATTTTGAAAAAAAAGTTTGACTAACCCCCTCAGTAATTTTGTTCATCTTGATGTTAATTAACATAGTTTTTATTACCTGATGCAGAGTTTGCACTATGACCCCTGAAAACATTGTCAAGTTTTGGGTCTGTTTTATTTTTCAGTATATAGCCAAAATCTGCTGAATACATGATAGCTTTTTCCACTGGGGTCATTTTCCAGCTGCAAAACGTAATTGGTCTCAACCATCTCTCCATTCCAGGAGATATTATATGAAGCCATGATTGCAATAGCACTACCAAAAGTGTCTCTTATTCTTCTGCTGCTTGTAAAATAAAAGGCAATTTATTGTTGGGAGCTATTAACTCTGTTGCCTGTGCTAGCTTATGGTTTAACATTTTTAGAGCCTATTATTCAATGTGACTCTACTTTAGAGTCAAATAATCTTTTTGTTTTAACAGCATTTTATAGAGGGGAGCTGCAGCCATTGCATCATTTTCTATAAATTTCCTGTTGTAGTTCATGATTTTCATGAATTTTTGTAAATCTGTGATTCCCAAATATTTTGCCACCTACAGAATTTCTCACACCCTTTCTTTACAAGGAGTCCTCTCTGTAGGTCTGATAATAGTTCCTGGAAATTTGACTTCTTGAGATATGAACTGTATTTTGTCTTTATTTACTTTAAGCTCTGCCTCTTGCAGTTCCTTTAGAACCTTTCTTAGCTGTTGTAAATATTGTTTTACTTTCTCTGACTGTATTAAAATATCATCATTATAACGTATAGTCCTGTCATTGTTGCTCATGTCTTGTAAGATTGCCCCTACTATCTGATGGAAAATGACAGGGCTGTTTTGAAAACCCTGTAGTAATCCAGTCATGACATATTATTGATTTTTAAATGTAAAGTCAAACAGCGGCCAATGTCTTTTCTGAAGTGGTACTGTGAAAAATTTATTTGCCAGGTGTTTCATAGTGAACCACTAACTTGTTGGTTTTATTCCAGCTGCTAATTCCAAGACTTCCATTATCAAGTGCCCTATTGGTTATGTGTGCTGATCTACTTTTCAGGGATCCATTAACGACTGGTAATTTTTTATTTTTCTTTTTAACTGGCCAAATTGGTGAATTTGTTGGACTATGGCCATTTTGGATTGTGTCCCCCCATTCCCATTTTAAAATGTGTTTTTTTATATTGGGTGCCACTTCAGCTGGAATTGGATACTGCTTTTGGAAAGGATGGATGAAGTCCCTCAGGATTCCTATTGTGACTGGTACTTTTAATCTTCCATAACCTGTTTTTGATTTTGACCAAAGGGCCTGAAATTTTTGCTGTGTGGTTTCCCATATATCCTTCTGTTCATCTGTCAGGGGCACCACCCCATTTCATTTACTGTCTATCAAGTTAACTTGTACTGTTATAGACTTACATTCACTGCCCACTTCATTTTCATCTTTTGTTTTCCACAAAATGCAGTTGTAAAAATCTGTTACTATTTCCAACTTGTTTATAATATTCATTCTTATTATGATGGTCCCACAACTGGGATGCATCAAAAATATTTCTGCTGCAGGATTCCTGTCCTGATAAAATCAGATGTTTACAGCCTTGCTGCCTACAGTGATACATGCACTACCACTGAAACCCAAAATTAAAGTTTTCTTTCTCAGTTCCATCCTTAACTGTCTGTTTGTAACAGAGATCACCACTCCAGTCTCTATAAGCCATTTTCCACTGCATTTCATCCACTCAAACATTGATCAAAGGTTGACCATTGTTTTCTCCTTTAAAAGATGCTAAATGAGCTATTTGGGTAAGGGGGCACATGCCTATTGTGCATCTTCATCATCTCCTATGTTTCTGGGGACTTCTCTAATCACACAAATATTGTGTTTTTGCTCCTGAGAATCATCACCCTCATCCACTGCATATGCAGGATGTTGCAGTTCCTGAGACCCAGCTTGTCTTTTTTGAGGTCTGGATTATAAGGATGAATATCCCTATATTTCATTTGTAGACATTTCCTTCATTGACCTATTTTTTATAATTTCCCTTTACCTTATTGAAAATGTTTGACTCTCAATACTATCATCCAGTGACTTTTGGTTTTGTCTTCCTTTTCCAGTCTCCTTATTTTCTGGTTTCTTAGCATATATCCCCCTCTCTATTTGCTTGTCTTTTTTTTCTCTTTTTATAATTTGGACACTCTCTTTTGACATGCCCAAGTTTCTTATAGAAAAAAACATGTCACCTTTTTTCAATAGGGCTTACTGGAGCCAAAGGGGCTCACGTCACTTGCAGTCCATCCCTTTTTTTATCCCCCCACCTGCCTCTACATCATCCCCATGCTACTGAACTTACAATTTTAAACCCATCTTTATCAGTGCCAAGGGAAATAATGTTATGTTTGAAAATGTCTCCTTCATCACTCATGACCCTTCCTCTCATCAACTTTTTAACACATTGCTTTAATGTGTCAGTAGTTTTTTTCACAGATGCATTTAAGGTCACCTGGAACTCCCTTTACTTGCTCCAAAAATGCACGTATTAACCTTTTTCATATTTCTGGTCTTTTCATTTCTCTGTCATTTATGTTGTGAATAAATTGAAAAGCCAATTTAAAATGTTATGCCTGTTTCTACATTTTGTCAGAGACTGTAATGTTAAAATACTCTAACAACGTAGTTGTTAGGGCTTGTCCTTCCGATAATGCGAAGAGCACAGCCACCATTCTGTTTAAATTTGAATCAAGATTACAGTCATTAGCAACAAGGATGGTCTTGCAACATTCTGGAATAAATACTAAAAAACATTGTTTTAAAGAATCATTCCGTGCATTGACAACTGTATATGACAACGAATCTTCAAATGTTAACAAATTGTAAAAAATACCTTTTTTATCATTTCACTGAGATATTATCTGTAACAGATGGGACTGCTGGTAGATCAATTGAAGGGCCTATCACTACTTGTACATCCTCATACGTAATGGTGTCTGTTGCTTTAAGCTCCTGCAGCTGTTTTTGTAATTCTGCCTCTGAAGCTTTACATTCACGTAATTGTTTCTTCTGTAATTCCCCTATTTTTATTTGCATTCTGCCTCTAGCTGATGCCTCCAGGACTTTCTGTTTTCCTTCGATTAGTTCTTGTCTAAGTGTTCCTGTTTCATCTTTCCACCTGACTGAGCCTTAGTGGCAGTATGTGTTGCTGGTTCAGCCCTTTTCAAAATGGCAGTAACATCTTGTGCATGTTTCTTGACTTCTATGTCATGCTTTTTTGACAGTTCCATTTGTTTTTTGTATTAAACTTTTTTGATTTTTTTTTCACTTTGAAAGTTTTTATTGTTAGTAATGCCATCCCACTGCAGACAGTAAGTCTTAAATATTTTTGCTGTTTCCTCACACTTTACACTTGTTTTATTTAAAAATGACTAAAATTCCCTATAAAAGTGGAGATCAGCATTACAAAATTACATTTTGTTTCACATACCATATCTAACATGTGCTCTGTAAATTTTGCTGTCATCCTTTGCATTTTGCAACACAGTTTTATGCATGTTATATGAGGATATTTATCCCCACAGATTATACAATCAACAAGTGTTGTATATTTTTGCAAATATTGATTATAACACTGTATTAATTTGCAAAGGTAAATTTTATTACTTTTGCTAGTACCTAACAATGCTTTGTTACTTTTAATGTCACCACTGGCTTTTTCATACCATTGGCATAGTGATGTCCAAACATTATCTGGTGTTTGATTTAAGTCTGTTGCCACAGTGTGTGTGCATTTTACACTTAAGTCCTTGATGGCATCCATGTTATTTCAAAAAGAGGCTTACCATACATTCAAAATGGATACAGGTAATCAGGCTGTCGACTGAAAGCAAAAGTTGGAAATTTCTTCTCTTTTGAAAATAATGGTGAAACGTCTTGGAGCAGATGCGGAAATGAAATGTCTGCTTTACCAAAACTTGGAAGTAATAGATACTGCTGAGCTGGTGAGTATTGACTGTACTGATGTTGCCGCCAACTAGATAAGCAAGTGTTTGTCATAGTGGACTGGTACGAATATATTATTAAAGATTTAAATTTAGTCTCGCTCAACACAGTTAAAATAGCAAACAACAGGCAAAGACACTGTACAACTGCATTCATACTTAATATAATATTTATTAATATGACCCCAAACATAGATTTACTTATGCTGAGTCACTAAAATGCAATTCTACCAACCCACAAAGACCCTGATATTCCATTTGTAAAAATAATCCTCAGCAAACTCGAAAGCACTCAGTAGTAGCAACATCTAACACTGCAAATACAGCCACACCCAGTGGAGTCTCAACTTCCATGGCCATAAGGTAAGCCAATACACTACCCAGGACTCTAATCATAGGGGACTTTCTTTTACAACATATCGATGCCCCTATTACCAGGCTGAACAAGGAGCAAATAGTGGTCAGTTGCCTATCATGGAGCAGGATCCATTCAGTCATAGTCCATGTAGGTGTAAATGACCTGAAACATACCTCCCTAGAGTATGTGAAAAGAGATACTATGGAGCTCTCGCACTGTGTATCAAAAGCATGGACTTAGCACTGACAAGCGCAAGAAGGATGCCACAATATGAACAGAAGATAACTGACTTCAATAATTGGAATTGTTTCTGGTGTCATTCTATGTGATACAGTATTTATCAGCATGGGAGGACATGGTTAACAAACCACTTTTCTTCCCCAAGGATGGTCTGCACCTGTCTCCTCTAGGCTTTTGAATATTGTCTAAAACAATGGCCTCCCCCATACAGTGTTTGTTAGGCAATGTAAAATTGACAAAACGTCCAACATAGCAAAACCTAAAGGTAATACTGCTCATTGCCAAGAGTATAAACAAGAAGCTACATACCCTCCAAGCTCTCCTCACCCTGGAGAATGCAGACATTTGTACAGTTACAGTGACATGGTTTCATGTCACAGAGCATAACCTGGCAGTGCAAGGCTTCAGTGCCTACTACACAAATAGACCAGCAACTGCAGAGTCAAGTACTAAAGGTGGGGGTTTATCACTCTACATCAGTTGCAAGCATATTGTCTAGACTGGTTAAACAGGATGACATGCTGGAGGTCCTCAACATTGCGATTACCATGGACAAAGTCCCACACCATATCCTAGCAGGCTACAGGTCACATTTTATGTCCCATGAAATCCATAGCTAATACTTAGATCTATTGAAGCCATTTACCATTCAAGCAAATACCAAACACATGGGGTACATTAATTATACCCTATAAGCCTGGAAACCCACAAACCCCAACTTTGCAGCCACAGAGATCTCTAAATTTTGTAACCACAAACATCCTGGACTAGATAGTGCAAACACCTGACAGATGTACAGACATATTGGACCTGATACAAACATAGGAAAATGCTGCACTTCCCTTCAGTGTTGTGTCCCCATCGGTAAAGTCAGACCACAAAGCAGTAAACCCTCTTAACATTTATGAAATACTCCAAGGCAAACCACTTTTTATTACGTGATAAGCTGTCGAAATTTCAAGCCCCTCCAAACCAAGATAACACTGCATCTTATGCAGAATTACTCAGAGACCCTCTGTACAAGCATGTCAATGATTGCATTGAGACAGCTGTATCGACAAAAATTAAGCCCCAAAACTAAAAAAAACCACAGTGGTAGAACTTAAATTAAAAAGATTGTACAACAAAAGAAAAAAGTCATAGCTAAAATTAGGAAGTTTAACACCAAAAATGATAAAAAAATTCTCATTAAACTGAATAGACAGCTAAGAGGAATAATCATGTCCAACAAAACAAATTTTGAGGTAAAATACTGTCCCAAACAAAGGACAACCATAAGGTATTTTTCATTTACGACTGAAAACTCAAAGGCAGCTCACAATTTTGTGTGAACTGCTGGTAAATGGAGCCAGTTTTATGGAACCAGGAAATACAGCAAAACTTCTGCATGATAAGTTCAGTTCTAGCATTAACCCCCTTCTCATCTCCACAGAAAACACCATTTAACATAGTCCCTCCAACTATCAGTAGGGAGAAGGTCTTAAAGGTGTTCTCCAAGTCCAAGAATACAGCTTTGATGAACCTTGATAATATTCCAGGATGGTTCCAAAATAGTCTGAAATATGCTTATCAAAGCCAGTGGAGTCACTATTCAACCATAGCCTCCAAACATCAACGGTGAAACTCAACCATCACCCCCTGCAGTAAGAAGGGGCATCATTAAATCCCAAGAACAACAGACCCATTAATCTCATTAACCTCATGCAAAACCAAGGGAAAATGATAATGGAAATGATTAACAATGACATAGGAAATCATCGGACACTGCATCCAGCCAAGTGTGGCTTCATTAAAGGCAGTTCATGGCTATTAAACCTGGTGGAATTCTTTGAGGAGGTCATCTAGGCAATGCTTGAGGATAAATGGTGCACACTGCCTACCATGACCTAGCTAAAGAATTCGATATAATACCCCACTTCGACATTGTAAACAATCTCATGGAATTTGGCATAAACCCCTATGTAACCCACTGGATAGCCAGATGGCTCACAGATAGGATGCAAGAGGTTAGTATTGGAAAGATGACCTCCACAAAGAGGCTGGTCACCAGTGGATTCCCCCAGGGTTCTGTGCTGTGTTTGTTCTTCTTCGACATCTATTTCTTGGAATTCAAGATTAACATCAAGGACCTCTGGCTTACCAGGTTTGCAGATAATTGCAAGCTGGGAGCAATGACGGAAACCTTATCAAGATACTAACATTTTACAGGAAGGTCTAACACAGATGAATGACTGGTGCCAAAGCCGCCATTTAAAACTCAATGCTAAGAAATGTATAATAGTACCTTTCGGGAAGTATGCCACCTCAAAAAATGACCTCATCCATAAAACATCCCTAAAATTAGACATGATAGTCAGGGATTTAGGGACTGATGTAGGAAGTAACCTGGCTTTCATCCAACATTTGTCTAAGGCAGTAAGAAAATCATTCTATGTCACATAACTTATAACTAAGGGAATGATATCTAGGCCCAGAGAAGTCATTGTGCCACTATACTAAGCCTTCATCAGACCCATTATTAAGTGTAACACTGCCTCCAGTATGTACCTGCCAAGGCACGTGCAACAACTGCAATGCCCATAGAGATTCCTATCAAAAACAATACTGAGAAAAAGCACAATGCCCTATGCAGATTGCCTCAAAGCCCAATCCCTATAGTCTGCTTCTTACAGGCTGCTGAGACACATAGATGCTTGGCAGGCAAGACATCCTTGAATCCAGCTCTGTAGGACTTTTGCATATTCACAAAGTGAACAGCATCAGAACTACTCAATTCCCTGTTTTGAAAAAAAAAAAAAAAAAGAAAAATGTATGCTAAAGAGAACTACTCAATTCAAGGATTTAAATTTTGCTTGCAGTTTAAATAGGGAGATGTTGGCAGAAAAGGTATGTATTTCAGAGAATTCCCATTCTCTGGAATAGGCATCCCATTAGTGTAAAGCAGAGCCCTTCTCTCACCTTATTCAAATGTTACCTGGACCAGTGGATGGGAATTCAGAAATTCACCCCTGGTCTGATACCCATGTCTCTGATGGACAGGGGCAGCAGTTAAATCATGCCCTACCTATCCTACATCCCTTAAAACAACCTTTAAGGCAAAATTGCCCATGAGATACATTTGGGTTTCATGGCTAGGATTATAAATGCCCCAGTGGTTGTTAGCCTAGTATATACTTATGAACCTATATACTACTGAGAATTTATTGATGCCTCATAGTGGTTTTGAACTTTTAATGTTCCATGGTGATCCTTTGAAAGGAAACATTAGCTATTGAGAGTTTTACTAAGGGACGCAGGTCAGTTTTGCACTGATTGTTTTCCTGACACACAGGACAGGTAGCACGAAACATTTCTATGGCAGAACGTCATGCCAGTAAAATTTATATAAACCTCACTCACTTGACTATTCTACCTCAGAATGACTTCCTAATATACAGCTGAATGTCAGACTCAACAATGCACTTTAGAAAGCATAGTGATCTAACAATTGTTTAAACACCTCCTCCACTTTATTGTTGATCTAGTAAATGACATGAAAGAAGAGGAGCTGATATGGCAGCACATCACAGCACAACCTTTATGCACTGCTCTTATTTCTGACTTCTTTTAAGTTGATAGTCCCCTACTGTTCTTTCCTAACACTCAAGTGACAATCATTTAACTCTATTATGTCATCAGATATTTTTAGGTCCAGACTCATTCTGGTTTGAACTTTATACTTTTAGTAGAGATAAGGATGTTTTGCTTTCTTTCTTTTTTCTTTCTTTCTTTCTTTCTTTCTGAATGTTTCCCAAAAATGCTTTTGAAAAGAGTAGCAAAATTGTTGTCCCAAGCCTCTATACACTTTAGTAACTTAACCTACAATTCATATATAGGACCACAGTAAGTAGAGCACTAGGCAAGCAATCACAGCTGCCCTAAGATGCCTAGCCATATACACCTTTGAAGAGTCACAGTTATATGTCCTTGCCACCCTCTTTGAACATTTATTAGTATTCCCCTCCCAAAAGGAATGTAGACATAACTGATTAACCTGTGGTACACTTCTGTCTACTAATCTCATCATCAAGATTAGTCTTAACACTAGTCAAAGTTGTATTTTACTTGACCTGTAGTGGTAACTTTTCCAGTCTTGGAATCCTGTATGTTAAAAACTCATTCCACAATTCAGCCTTATTTATTTATTTGTTGGTGTAGATGTATGTCTTTAGTGTTGTGTTGTAGAACCACTGTTTTTGTGAAGAGTCAGGTGTTCATAAAGGATTTGGTCTTCCATGGCTCAAGACATGAGACTTTGATCACATCAGAATATCCAATAGGATACTAAATATAAGGAATGTTGTGCTAATCTGTCTGGATTGTTGAGGCACTTTCTTGAAATGATGGGTCTATTCTGTGGTGCAGTCTGATGCCTTCCTTAATCTTGAAGATATTCCCTTGGAAATTAACTGAGCCAAATAGAAGAATTTCCTGACTATGGTGGAAACATAATGACCAAATAATAGAGATCTGGCCTCAAAATTACCCAGGTCTTTGATTAATGTACCTGTTACATATGAGGTTGAAAGTTCCTTTTTTTTTTTTTTTGCTGTAAACTACAACCCTGCACTTTTCTGCATTTAGCTTGAGACCATTTTTAGTACAACAGGTGTGTACATATTCTAGACCTTATAGGAGCTGTTTAACATCTGTGGATGAGTAGATAGTAATGCATAGCTTGCAGTCATCATCAGATTAGAGCAAGCACACTTCTGAGGTAACTGGCTTTGATTTTTGCAAAAATAAATGCTGAAGAGGAGAGGTTCTAGTATTGAATCTTGTGGTATCACATAGGTTGCAATTTTACATCCAGAAAGGACATACCAAAAACTTTCAAAACTGGAGACCTGTTGGATAACCAATTTACAATTCAGTGAACAATGTAGGAGATTTAGTTAAGTGTTTCAAAATTTTCAGTAATAACTTTTGTGGAGCGTAGCATCAAAAGCATTGATCACATCAAGACCAGCAGTGTGCACTGAACGACTACTCACTAAAGCCTCTGTGACCTTTCAAAGCTGCTTACTAGGTTCAAAAGCAGGACATGTGCATCTCAAAAAGCAAACTGATTGGGATCTAGCTCAGTAAAATTGCCTGTGTTCCTGTTAGTGAGTTTTGCTATGACACATTCCATGGCTTTGCATATAATCACAGTGAGGTTGACAGGATTGTAATAACTTTGATTAATAGATGATCCTGTGTGGTGTATGAGCATTACCAAAGCTGTTTCCTAGACATCAGGCAAAAACATTGTGGACAGACTAAAGATGAACAATTGTATTAGAGGTTCAGATAGTGCATACTTGGCATTGATGAGACTGGAGCCTGTTATATTGCCTGGTCCCACTGTAGTATTTTCAGCCTTTGACTAGAGATATGATACCTGTGCCAAAGGCAATTACTGTGGAAAATATATTTTTAAGATGAATAAAGGTAATACTAATTTGTGGGGTAACATTATCACCAAATTTGTTTGCTTGGATACTGGTTATTTACTTGGCTTCTCAAGGCATAATAGCACTGCGGATAAGCTTGTTGTATTGTTGGACATTACTGTTTAATTTTCTGACATATCTGAAGAAACATTTGTTGTCAGCTTTAGAATATGTAGTGAACCTAAGTTTGTAGTCCACTTTATATTTTCTAACAGTGCTTTTAAGATCCTTGTTGACATGCTGTGGTGCAGCCTTGAAGTAGAGAGATGGAGAATTGTTAAAACTTTTTTGTTATATAGTTTATTAATAAAGGAATTCCATCAGAGATGTTGAACATTTATATGAAGCTGTTTATGAGCTGTTAAAACTTGAAGGTCAATGTAGCAGCTCTGTCAGTTGTATCTATTTGTGAGGATTGCTGGGAATTTTGATTAGGCCTAAAAAAAGTCTCATTTTGTGGTGAAGTGGTACTAATAGATTTGATGAAGAAGATGACTGATTTGAGGTCATATTTATCAAGGGATGTAGCGGTATGGATTGGTGTACAGCCAAAAGCTACATTGGTAAAGACCAGTTCAAGGATAATAGAACCTGTACTAGGTAGTTTTACAGGCTCTCCTACACATTGGTGTTAATAAAGTCTTGGAAAAGTTGAGCATATCCATTTTTTGGAAGTGCACATGTGAATTAATGCTTGGTTAAACAAAGCTCCCTAGAAAGAAGGTATTTAGTTTGATATTTATATTCTCCATGATGCTAAGTAAGTTAAATGACCTGCATTGGACACTGATGGAGCTCTATGGCTAGCAATGACATAATGGTTGGATTTGTTTAGGATAATTTGGATGTCTAGAAGCTCCAGGTTAGGGTCATGGGTAACTTGAAATGAGATGATAGCATTTCTGACAAATAAAGATAGTCTCCCATAGTTACTCAAGGGCCTAAAGGTGACATACATAAAAACCCTGATATAGAGGGAGTGCTCTCATTGCAATGAAACTGTCTTGTAACTGCACAAATATAAATGTGTTTAATTTGCAGAAGGGTTTCAAGCTCTAGCATCTTTCAACTTGATGTTGCTGAAATCTGAGTTTGAGTTTGTTATGCTGGAATGTCTAACAGTGGGGCTCTACCTACAAAAAGCAATCTGAGGGCAGCACAGGTTTTAACCACCAAGCCGAAGCTCTGGTATGAGAGGTGTAAGCCATCAGTGGTTGAGCAGGAAGACTTATCTAATATCTCTTCCCAGACTGTTACATACTGGATCCCCTTAGAGTGACACTACTTAGGCTATTGTTAGACATCTTGTTTTGTTATCTACTAACAAATGCATAGTAAATTCCATCACATCTCTCTACACATCCCTCTGTCTGGCTCTTTTCAGATCATTTGTTTGCACATAGAACACCCCTAAGTTATATTCATATTTGTCTTCTGATGTCATGAATCACAACACCAGATAAGACGCTTACAGTTTCTCCGTTCATGTCTTGTGTGTTGAATATGGAGTCTGCATGCTTAACTGTACAGTCAATACTTCACTGTTTGGAAGAAGACTCAGTGGGCTTTAAGACCTTAGACCTGTTTCCCCATATTGCTTGTGACTCTTTAGCGAGCTATGTGTATGGAGAAGTGTAAATGGAGTAGGTGTTGCCTTATGTGCGAGAGGCTGTTAGTGCTTTTACACTGTATTGTAAAAGGCTTTCACAACATTTTCTCTACAGTTCCAGCATACATTATAGGCCAGGTAGTGCATTTTGACTTATGTGTTATTATTTATGTATGAAAATTACTGATAATGGGTTAGTATGAGAGATCTGTCTCCTTATTTCTGAAATATTTATATCTCTCTTAGGTTGTACTACCGATTTGTAGTAAAAGTCAACAGTTGGTAATCCTAATACATTTGCTAGATTGCCTTAGAATACCTAATGTGATAAGGCTGACCACAGATGGGGGTGACAGAAAACTTGTGAGGCATGATGCCAGGGTGGAGGATTTTCATCTGGGTAATCATTGCACACTAATGAATGGGAGTAGCCCTAGTGACTGGGAAGGCATACTGATTTGCAAAAAACGCAATACCTTTTCCATTAGTGGTAGTCCTAATCTGTTTTGTGAAACACCAGTCAACTGTGCAGCAAAAAATCTGTTTCCAGTCTTATTAATTTGTAAGATAAACATTAGGGATGAGTCCAGTCAGACACCTATGTCCTTTAAGTCTATAAATTCTCCAATGCAGCAGAACCACAGATGATTGATATATCCCACTGCATAACTCACTTGTAGAATAATTTTGACTGTACTCTAATTAACCTTCATTCTGGCACACACAAGGGAAATGCAGAGTAGGCTTAAACTGTTCGGAGAGCCAGCAAATAGTGGCAAGGAGTTTCCAGATGCTGTTATAACTATGCCATAGGACTAAAGAAGTATATTTGTAACTGCCAAGTGAAATGGTGCAAATGTTAAGGTAGAGTGTAAAAAGAAACAATCCAATTACTGAGCCTCATGGATCTCATGACTTTATTAGTCAAAATAAGCACTGAGTCTGCTCGGTGGTAACCAAAAATTATAACTGCTGGAGGTAGTCTATCAACCCTTTCAAAGTAGAACTGCTCAGCCCATAGATATAGAGCTCTGTAACCAGGAGGCTGTAATCCACCAACGCAAAGACATTTTAGAGATGCATAAAAACTGCTCTGGTAAGAAGACTAGCTTCCATGGCAACGTAAAGACTAATTGTGGAAGCCATAAAAGAAGAAGAAGCAGTATGCCCTTTCCTGAAGCCATGTTGTTGGCTTGAGAGGAAATTGTGAAATTCTTTCTGAGCCTTTACTTGAATGGCAGCTGCTTTCTTTAATATTTTGGTCATAGGTAAGAGGAGAGCAAGTATTCTATAGGATACCGGTTAGCAAGGTAGACCTGATATATGTTTTGGGAAGAAAATGATATTGGGTGTTTTGCAGAGTTCAGAAACCATTCCTCAAGACAGAAAAAAGGGATAATAATATATTTTACTGGAAATGCAGCCAATGAAAAAGATGTGCATAGAAAATGAAATTATAGTCTGTCATATCCAACATGGCCATATCCAGGAATTATGTGTAACAATCAGTTTACTTTAGATGGTGACACTTTAAACACTTTCTACTGCATTTACAAATTACCCAGGAGAGATGGATTGCTGTTACAAAATGAGATGCAAAATGTTAGATGAAAAAATCCAGGCAATTTCTGTGGGTCAGAAAGAATGAGTAGAACCACTCACATTAAAAGTGGTTCTGAGATGATTTGTGTTTTCCCTGCCAGACAACTTTTACTCTTGTCTTAGAACCTTTTTGAATTAAGAGGCAAGAGCTGACCTTGTGGAGTTGCTTTTTCAGTAAGTTTCTGTATTGGTTACAAATGAAACAATATTGAACACAGTTAAATTTCTGTCACGTACCTTTATGTTTCAATTAGACTGTTTTTTTTTTGTTTGTTTGTTTTTTTTTTTTGGCAACAAAAGATTTCTTGGGCTTATATCTGGTCTGTTGTTCTGGATTATCATTGTATCTTTCTATTAAGAAAATAACACCTATCTTTTAATGGTAACAAGACATTTGTGAGGTGCGGTCAGTTTGAGAAATGTCACTTAACCAGGTAGCATCTGCAAGATCACATTAAATCTGAGATCTCTGGTATAGTGTTTGCCTTCAATACTTTGCCTTTTGGCAGAGTAAGTTGAAACAATGATACAAAGGTCACTAAACTTGGGAGACTGAACTACTAAGATTATGCATCTGGAAAGATTGTTGGAATAGAGCTAATCAAGGACAGAGTGCACAATGGAAATGGGATTTTCATATATATTTTGAACATACCTCTCAAACTCTTAGTGAAAGAAATCTGGAGAAAGCCAAAAATAAAGGGGGGCAAAGGCTCAAAAATAGGGGAAGATTTTAACTATTGCTCTTATGAACTTAGAAAGTTGCTAGAATAACAGGACTTGTTTTATTATGATTTTTCTGAAGGATATGAAGTTTGAATCTTAAATATATGCCTTTATTTAGTGATTTCAATCCTGAGTGATTTGCCAGAGAAGCACAAATTTTAAGACAAACAGACCATAGATATGAGACAAAATTCTGGACATTCTGTGAAAATCTCGATAGCTGAGAGCTATGTCTGATAGTAGCAGAGAAAAGACATTTCCCACCAAAGGATGAAGTAACCCACATAAATAAATACTGATACATCAGATCTCTCATTTCATATCTGATTATTATGTAGGAAGTGGGTGATGCACAGAAACAATGTTTATATTAAATAAGGGTATGTTCACAGATAGGGAAGTGTTCTACTTGTTCAAACAAATTTTGGAGAGGTTGAAAGATACTGTTACTGACATAGCTATTTTGTACCCAGTGCCAAACTTGACTGACATGGCTAGCATAGCTTGAATTCATAACTGCGAAAGGAACAGTCAACATGGCTATAACCTCAGCAAAAACAAAGATAACCCAAAACAATACAGCTCAAACTTAATTGTGAATCCAAAGCCTGCTTGTGTCATGTCATTGAGTAACACACTATGTTGATCAAAAACGACCATGCACATACACAGCTGTGTAAGCAGTAATCTGTAGCCCTGGAAGAATATTGTAGCAGTTAAACAGTGCCTTCTCCTCTTGTGGGCTGTGTTAACAGTCACAATTCCACCCAACCAAATAAACATGAGGAGAACTGTCCTATTTCCAAATTTCAGAATAAGTAAGTAGTTTCAGTCAGGCAGATACACAGATAAATTTACTGAGCCTGCTCTGGGGCTAACTTCTTATAAATATTTAGTAAGTATTACATGGGGAACATTATGTTCTGTACACATTTAGGTAGACAACTTTTCCTAGATCCTGTCTATAGTCAACAAAATAGATTGCGGAAGTTTTACTAGACGGAATAAATGTTTGCCGGAAAAGATAGCTGCCATGTTGCTAAAAATAGAAATTATGGCTCATAAGAGATACTGAGAAATAATTGGTTCTTCCATATTGGTATAGAGTATACAACAAGCACCTCATTAAAGATATAATGAATTAAGTAATTAATGAATGCATCACTGAAAAGCATTATATATATCAAATAGTGTGTGCAGTCCTGCTTCATGAGATGTGTCAGTGATAATGAGAAGGAAGCCAGCAATTCTTTTACAGAGCTGCAGTCCTGTACAGCTGAACATGTGAACAAACAGACGGGATGGGGGTGCTGAGAAAGACAATGAATGAAAAAAATTCCCCATCATCACATACCAGGACACGGTTTGGTGAGTAAACACCAAGGAATTTCCCAGGAATAGCAAAAGAAGTTGTAGTGTATTCAATAGCCTTAAAAGACATATTAAAAGCATGGAAACCTAAACAAACAAGTCTGCTTTTAGTCACCAAGTACCTTACACATTGAAACTGTCTGAAATTCACATGCATTACAAAACAGGGAAGAAAAAAAAAATCGAAAGTCATGTCCAGATAGAATATGAAATAAAATGACTGCTCGAAGTCACAGAGTGAGTAGTCCACCACGAAGAATTATCATATGAGCTGTCAAAAGCATGATAACTGTATGAAAGTATTATCAGGGGGTCAACATTAATAATCTACTTAGAAAGGAAATTACTGTCTCAGTCAGTTGTAAGATAGGCAGGGAAGGATGATACAATATCTTCAGAACTTTTCTTCAAGATCATGACTTACACTTTTTTTTCTTCATGAGAAATTATATATTTGCTCAGCGAATCAGTCGATCAAGTGATTGGTAACTCAGTCGCAGCTCATATGCCTGTCATTCATATGACAGCTTCTTGCCTCTGACAAGTACCACGCTTGTCATCCTGCCACTGCCATCTCAACTTCCCAGTTTAGACCAGTTTATTTTGTGTTTTAACTTTTGACATAAGCAGTTTCAGAAGGTGTATCCATGCCTTCATTTCATTACATCCCCTTGGAGAAGCCTTTATCATGTCTAATTGGATGCCTTTGCCAGCCAGCTGGTGGATCAGTCTAATGAGCTCTGAGAATGTCATGCTTACCTGCTGCATATGACAAATAATTTACAGGTGAAATAAAGATTAATTATCTGTCATAAACTGAGCTACCAATATATTTATTTACTTATGTTTAATCTGGATTTTATTATGTTGTGCAGCTCAGCTGAGTCATATTTTAGTTGAGGAGCAGAATAAGTGCTTAGTTAGGTGACTTTGTCAGAGTAACACAATAGGCATATAGTCAAGTCACAAAAAATTTACATGGATAGTGAAAATAAAATGCAGCTAGAGGATGAATCACATTTGCATTTCATACCTTTAATGTAAAATCAGGATAAAATGAAGTTCATAAATAAAATAGCAGTTTAGCGTATGACACATTGCAATACTTTGTCTTCATTAGTCTACATATTTGGAAGAAGCACCCGATGAACCAACCTTGATTTATAAACAGCATAAGAATGTTTAAAACAATTTGCAACTAGCCTGACAGAAACCTAATCATGTCATTTTTTATTTCTGATGATTCTGGCATGCCATAGAGCTGAAGTTTTACAGCATGTTCAGAGCTTTTTTTTATTCCAGTCTTTGCAGACTCAACACATGTTGATTAAGTATGAAGTCAATTTGTGATTTAAACTCTTTAAGTTGGCATTGTAGCTCAAAGGGGGCATCCTCAAGTGTGGTGAACTGCAATACTTACTCAGAAGTAAAGATCCATATGTCAAGACTCATTGGAAATTTGGAAGGAGGTTATTCTTTTAAGGCTCTAATAGTCCCTGCCAGTATATCAGGCTCCAGTACACTAGTAGCTCCATTGGTTTCTTCCTCTTTATTATATCGTATCATGCTTACAAGGCACAAAGTATACAACATTTCTTCTATCAAATCCTGCTTGATCATGGGTGTCATTTATAAAAAAGACTTTTCTATTCCAGGCAGCTATGTTAGAGATGCTGAATTTAATAATCTTGCATTTGAATTGCTTTAGTCAAGAAACAACACAGATGCACACACACACACACACACACACACACACACACACACACACACACACACACACACACACACACACACACACACACGCCCACACGCACACACACACACACACACACACACACACACACACACACACACACACACACACACACACACTCACTCACACACTTTTATTTTGATGGTGTAAGAGGATATATTTTGATTATTATATAGCTTTGAGCATCATGAGACCAATGTAGCCACTGCATGCTTGGTAAAAGACCAAATTTCCTCTATACATAATCTTGATGTTATTCCTAATACAAAAATGTTCAGTATGCTTGTCGTTAGGATCCCAGATCATGCTGTGCTCAACTGCATATCATTTTAGCATTATGTACTTTTAATTATATAACTATGATTGGGAGCCATAAATCAAACATGTCATACTTTCCACAATATACAATAAATCATCCATGCATTTATGTTATATAGGTTCATGTTTATGTAAGTCCTTTTGCAAATATTGAATATTTCAACATGTTATTACCTATGTACCCATTAACATTGATGGCTTTGTCAAGGCTGTGATGTCTCTAATTTCCTTCTCAGGTTTGGGCTGGGGGGTTGGGTGGTGGCATCATTCTCTGCTGTACTACCAAGAGACATCTGAGGAACAGGTGGGCATCGTGTAGCAGCATGGACTAGGATGTGTGCATGGATCCTACCAAGCCATTCACAACAGCCTTCAATGGGATCATGTACCAAAATGAGCTCACGTCAAAAGGAAAGTATTGTGGACCATATGTGGATATATCAGCCATCAGAGCTAGGGGCATGTTTATAAAATATCTCATCCCACATGTACTGTGTGTGTGTGTTTGGTTTAGCTTAACAGGTCTGTGATCTAGCTTTCCAGCTGAGGGATAAAAATGGACTGTATTTAAATACAAATTATACCAGACTTGGATGGGAGATAAATACAGACCTTGGGCTATTAAAACAATTGTGGCCCTACTGTAGCAGTTAGGTAGTATGTATAATGTAGAAGATAGGCCAAATAACCATTGTGGATACCTGAATGGTAACCATCGACAAGGATACCCTCACTCCCAAGACCCAGCCATATGGCTAACCTCTTGTGAAAACAGGGATTCACCCATAGGGTGATGTGGAATGCAAATGATTGCAGTGGATGGGTGAATGAACTAAAAACATCTGACTAAGTTTATTGATCTCTGGACAGGTGGTGAAAGGACAGAAATAACCAATTCTCCCAAATAAAATTCATAAATCATTTAGTAGTCCAGCTGCTTCACTTAATTACTACATGCCATTTTGGCACATTAAGTCCTGATAGTCCTCTGCTGACCAAAACATAAATTGCACCCAGGTTTGGGAATATAAATACATTACTGTGCTTACAGGTATGGACATGTGCAGTGCGTCCAAAATCTGTGTATGTTGAGTTATCTCAGAGATATGAAATTTCTAAAACAAATAAGACATTACTTTTTAAATAATGCTAATGTATGATATTCAAACACACCAAACATTTCTTAAGGAACTTATTCACAAATCTGACAAGTAAATAAATAAATAAAATGAATACCAAAGAAAGAAGAAACCAGCTTTCTTGTTTAAGTACATTTTTTTTTCTTCTGTTTGGTGTCTATTTTTTTATTTATTTCTCTGTTTGTAATAGGAGTACATCATGGCAAGATAATGGAAGACTCATAATGTTGTCAACAGTAGGGAGTTTAGGCTCTAGTTTAATCCCTAATACCAAAGAACATTTCTAACCATTTTACTTAATTTTAATGTTACACTTCCTCCAATCAAACTTTTTTCGACTTTGCTGAAGTTTTTCATAGAAAATGTATATAATTCTGAATAAAAAATGCAGTTATTGCTTTACAATATGAATAGAGTACTGTAATGCGCATATTAGCCACAAAACTATTATAGAACATTTTCTTTTAAATTTCAGATGCATACCTAAATATAACAGTGTAACATGGAAGTATTGCAATTTTTTATATATTTTCTTTTCTTTATGATTCTTGTGATACTTCATGTAACTGAAGGAATCAAGTCAATGTTAGATGACGATGCATTTCTATATATTTATAAATGCTTAATTAGTTCTTCTTCTGAAATGTATGTTAAGATAGTGCCACAATTCAGCTGATTAAAATGAATGTGATCACCTTACTTTTTTAATTATACAGATTTTCAGAATTAGTGAATAAATGTGATGAAATGAGGCATTAAACATGTGCAAGCAACTCCAGATCTTTTCTGCTGTTAAGGACGTCATGATGAACAGTGAACAAACAGAATCACCATACCACATAATGCTAATTTACTTTTATTGCTTAGTTAAACTGTATTTTAACTGCTATCCATATTTTAACATGAATCACAAAGGAGTATTGCAACAGTCATGAAATATTATGCATAGTTAGAATAATAAAGAAAAGTTTAGGAAAAAAGTTACAGTGCTTTATATAAGCTGGTACTAAAACAATAATAATGCAATAAATGCACTCTCATTTGCTAGATAAAAATGTTATTTACTACTCTGAAAATGTGAATGATAAGAATACCTGCTTTTAGAATGACTTACAGGTAACAAATGTATTATTTAAATCTGTACATTGAGATCAGACATAATTATCTAAATATAGTTTCTGAATAAATGCATATAAATCACATATGAATGCAGTAGTTTGACTTCTGTCAACAAGTACAAGTAGCTCCTCTGAATCTCATATTTCCTGACACGTAGAATCATTCATCAGCCACTTTTTCCCTTTTCCTTCCTTCCTTTTTATTCTTCTTGGATTCTGCTGGGAAACAAAAGAAAAAAAATGAAGACTTTTTAGAAGACATTGAAATGTTATCAGAAATAAATATTTTCTCTTGTTTCGCATGCTGGCCAGCAGAGAAATATCATAACATTATGCAGGAAATATTATTATTACACCAATGTGATAATGATTTGCTCTACAGTAACTTATTTGGTAGAAATAGTCTCTTTCTATTTAATTTTAAAGGCATTGTTTTTGAACTGCCACTGGCAAAAAAATTTTCTAAACATTAAATCGTTATATAAGTTGTACTGATTTTAAGCCAATGTTGTCATTATCCCCGGGATTCATGAAGCTCGGCGCAAGGCTGGCGTAAGGCCTGCGCCGGCGGTGCATGGAATATCTGGCGCAGTAGCGCCATATACATATTAATGAGAGTGCACCGGAATCACAGACACGTGCGTAGTGTACGTGAGCGAGCCCAGGTAGGATGCGTCTGGAGGCGTGTCTAAGCCGGCAGGAGGTGAGCAACCTAATGTGCTGACAGCCACGGTCCGCCCACAATAGTAATGGCAGCAGCCAGGTCCCGTGCAGAATGAAACGCACGTACAGTACGCAACATAGTCCCCGTTCCAAATCAACGGAGAAGCAAATAGATGCCACCAAGGCATAAGTGTACCCGTACAAGGAGCAAAGGATACGCATAAGTCCGCCGTCGTCCTGCAATGTACTGACAGTGTTTACACTCAGAGAAGGTGTACAGCCGCATGTCAGCGCCGCACCGACATAGGAGCAGCGACTAAGGTCACCACCTGTCCCACTGTGTTTGGGGCAGTCTCTCCATGGACAGTTGTGTCCCGAAAAACGTATTAGAAATGGCTGATGTGCTACGAATGTAGGACACAATGATATCCCGTATGTAATGTAATGGTAGCATGAATTGGTTATTTCTGTAACAGAAATACCGAAATGACACAATAAACAGAATAAGCAAGGAAATTGCTACAATAATAAGCAAATTATTTAGGCAAACAAGTGAATTTCTATGCTATATAGTGACCGTTTGTATGTGTCGGCCTGTAAAGGCAGATGTGAGTCCCGGAAATATCCCAGATCGGAAAATGGAAAAGGTGGAAACCCCAGCAGCGACATGGGCATGGTCACCAGGGTTACCTGCTGTCCCAAAGTGCCATGGACAGTCCCTGATTGGACAATCGTGTCCCTGCAACAATCGTAAAAATGGAAAATGACCTGCGATCCCCTGCCATAAATTCCGCAATATACATGTAAATAGTAGCATAAAACATATACATTACGGTATGGAACACAGACATGGCATAAGAAAATAAATAAGGAACCCAAACGCTAACAGAATAGGCTCATAGTATGGCAAACAAGTGAAGTTCTGTCTACTGCAATAGCCCTGGGTATGTGTAGTCCTGCAAATATCGAAGTGTCCACATAACATGCCCCACCATGGGCATTGGAAAAGGTGCCAACCATAATGGTCACAAGCAGTAGTGACAGTACATAGCCGGGTAGCTGTGCCGACATAACAACAGTAAGGAAGCAAGATACCCCAAACACAGGCAAACATGTGCATAGCAACATATCCCAGACCCAGCAACATCTTTGTTGCATACACCGGATGGTGTATGATGAAGTGTAATATCCAGAAGCAGAACACATGCATTCGGATGTACTACACAATAGCCTCATTGTACATGTCAGTCACACCCATGTATACCCCTGCACCCAAACCTGCTAGCATCCGTGTGCAGCTATACAACCACACACAATGTGCATACCTGAACTGTGGTAAGATGTTTGTGTTAGGCAATGCCACGCGGGCAAATCGTACCCACATGTCAGCAACCCACCGCAGGTACAGATATGTAAATGGCTGCATGTGAATGTGTCAGCAGAATGTGTACATCCGGCATGTAGTATGTACCCGTCCAAACCATCTAGGTTTGCATACGACCACGGTGCACATAAGTGTACACATGTGGACAAGTCGGGTCGGTGGACCACCACATCGACGATCATCTCTGCAGTGAAGTCGATCACATATAGCGGAACAGGTGCCTAACACACAGGACATCCTAACAGGGTGCTACAGGCAAAGAAGGGGAAACTGGGACATCACATGTGGAGATGAGCGTGGCTGGACGGACAAATACACACGGTCAAGGTAAAGGATGAAACAACATGCATATGGCTGGATGGATGTTGTTCGTAAAATATATAGAAACACATATGAAGTTCCAGTTTACACTCGAAATACTATATAATGTATTGAATTGTACCGTACAATATGGCAGCAGAACTAAGCCTGCATGTAATTGGTGAAGCTAAGCTGTACTGTGATGGAATTCTGAACCTGGCAGTAAGCAGGACAGCAGGCTCATGTCTGTCATCATTAATTATTTGCTGGGTTACAGAACAATAAATGTATGTACATGCATAACAGCACTCCTTCCCCAGAGGAGGATGGCCTTGTGAGCTCAATGGAAGATAGCAGTACAACTCCTACCAGACAGACAAAGCAACGTATCAAGAAATTAACTGTCCACTGTATCGTAACAGTCTAGGGTCCTTGAAACAGCTACAATCACAAAAGGATACTGTAATGTACAAGGTGCCTTGCAAGCCTGTGTTATTCCCATGAGAAAACAATTTAAAAGCACGAGCCCAGCACCCACGTATGTATAGACTATTGCGGACCATAGTGATGGAAATGCCCTGTGACCGACCACGTCAGTAAGTTGGGCAAATGCTGATTGTAAACACTATATAAAGAAACTGCTTACTGTATAGAGTCAGACAAAACTCCCATACTTGGACTGTACATTATTTAGCCTGCCTGTGTACACTACTAAAACTGTCCGAACCCGAGCCTCCTGTGTTATCGGCTGTCACTTAGAAATGTCTACTGATAACTACAGTCTGGTTGTAACAACTTATTTCACATCGTGATCCTTGTAATCCGGAATTCCTTGGTAAGCTACAGGTCAGAGTGCATGGCTGGTTAGACATATGCGCGGAGAATATGCATAAATGGTTCTTCTTGAATGAAAAGACCTCCGACTGAATTGTTGTGTGTAAAGAGGCTGTTTACTGTCTGATCTGTGGCTGAAAAGCGGAAAACTGGATCCCAAGAAGAAAATGTGCAGCCTTAAACAGGAGGCCCAGGTAAGGAGTGTCTGCCTTTTTGTGTCTATTGTAGATCAGGGACCAGACTACATTGTGTTTCTGTTAACAGTAGTGATATCGGGTCGAAGACCTACCCACATACTGTTAAATCTGAACATAGGTCAGGGAACACACAGCAGAGTAAATAGTGAATGTAGACACTACAGTGGATACAGGGAAGGAGACACGTGTTATGACAGAAGGGTGCGTAGCAGTCGGGTAGAGGATATGGAAGATTATGGAAGCAACAGATCATGTGATCCGCATTTGACGGGTGCCGTGAAGAATATGCAATCGCAGAGAGCACATAATGTGAGTTACGCAGCAAAATGGGGTAATAAATATGACATTGATGGTATATTAGGCAACATACCGTTACTGAAACATTGTAATCGCTGAAAATCCGATGCATATGTTCCAAGGTAAACACCTGTGCCACCCTGAGAGGGATATGCCCTCTCTGGCCAGCCGTGTCCTGTAAATAAACCGAACACATGTCAAATGTCCTGATATCTCAGGACAAACATTTCCCAGATATATATCAAAATGGTAGCATAAAAGAGTACCCACTGCCCACAAGGACACAGTCCGACAAGCTCTACACTTTACATATGCACAGTGGTGTCCATTGTAGGACTCAAAAATTGTGGAAAGAATCGAATAATGTGTTATTTCAACGGCTACCTGAACTCATTGTCGTCACAGGTACACATATGCACCGCAAGCGTGTTTAATGTTGCTGATAGCTGTCCATGTAATGCAGCACAGATGCACAGAAATACCCAGGGTACCGGGTCCATAGAACTGCATCCACATCACACTTCCACACATGACGGATGTGTAATGGGTACTGTCAATTGTTGCAGTCAAGGGATTCTGGGTATGTAGACTCTGTGCTCGGTGTTGTTCGCAGGCAATCCTTTCTCCGCCCGTGGGAGGGATGTGTGCGTATCACCTGCCTCAGTCTCCGCTAATAATGCAAACCATACTCCGGAGAATGCTAAATGTAGGTGTGTAATGTGTACAGCCCCATACTACTGTCCAGTAGGCAATTGTCATGGATGGACACCCGTATGGCCAGAATGGCACCCACAACTGCAAACCCGGGTAAATGACATAGCCGCGGGAAGGCATAACACAGGAAATACACATAGGGACTACAGTTGACATTCCACATACAAAGCAGGACCGTCGTGCCAACACCGGCGTACACAGCACTCAATCTGCCAGCAACAGACTGAGGAGCACCCGCTACCGTACAACGTAACAGATGTGCGACCTGTGGAACACATACTAATGGCACACACACAACGTCAAGTAGGATATGTAAACTATGGCTTTCCCACCTATGAAGACAACATGGTTAAATGAATGCATAGGTAAGCAACATGTTCTGGTGGTGTTATAGTGGAAATACAGTGACGGATATGTCCCATTGGGACGTCTGCGGTTTAAATTGAGCATTTGCTAACCAGCATCTTTGGATGTATGTAATTTGTCCACAGTAGTAAATCACCTGGTTATGTAGCACCATGTGGAATGGGTAGTCCAACAGACATCCGCGATTTCTGAACACACGGTATCAGTGAAACCCACTGCTCACAAGGACACAGTCCGACAAGCTCTACACTTTACATATGCACAGTGGTGTCCAATGTAGGACCCAAAAATTTGTCTAAAGACAGGAATGCCGCCTTCTTTCAACACTTAAGTGAACTCATTGTCATCACAGGTACACATATGCACCGCAAGCGTGTTTAATGTTGCTGATAGCTGTCCATGTAATGCAGCACAGATGCACAGAAATACCCAGGGTACCGGGTCCATAGCACTGCATCCACATCACACTTCCGCACACATGACGGATGTGTAATGGGTACTGTCAATTGTTGCGGTCAAGGGATTCTGGGTATGTAGACTCTGTGCTCGGTGTTGTTTCGCAGGCAATCCTTCCTCCCGCCCTGTGGGAGGGATGTGTGCGTAGCACCTGCCTTACTCTCTGCTAATAATGCAAACCATACTCCGGAGAATGCTAAATGTAGGTGTGGAATGTGTACAGCCCTATACTAGTGTCCAGTAGGCAATTGTCATGGATGGACACCCGTATGGCCAGGATGGCACCCACAACTGCAAACCCGGGTAAATGACATAGCCGCGGTAAGGCATGACACAGGAAATACACATAGGGACCACAGTTGACATTCCACATACAGAGCCGGACTCGTGCCAACACCGGCGTACACAGCACTCAGTCTGCCAGCAACAGACTGAGGAGCACCCGCTACCGTACAGCGGAACAGATGTACGACCTGTGGAACACATACTAATGGCACACACACAACGTCAAGTAGGATATGTAAGCTATGGCATTCCCACCTATGAAGACAACATGGTTAAATGAATGCATAGGTAAGCAACATGTTTCGGTGGTGTTATATTGGAAATACAGTGACGGATATGTCCCATTGGGATGTCTGCGGTTTATATGAAGCAGTTGGTAACCAGCATCTTTGGATGTATGTCAATTGTTCACAGTACTAAATCAGCTGGTTATGTAGCACCATGTGGAATGGGTAGTCAAACAGACATCCGCGATTCCTGAACACACAGTATCAGTGAAATCCAATGCTCACAAGGACACAGTCCGACAAGCTCTACACTTTACATATGCACAGTGGTGTCCATTGTAGGACCCAAAAATTTGTCTAAAGACAGCTCTTCCGCCTTATTTAATCACCTAACGGAACTCATTGTAGTCACAGGTACACATATGCACCGCAAGCGTGTTTAATGTTGCTGATAGCTGTCCATGTAATGCAGCACAGATGCACAGAAATACCCAGGGTACCGGGTCCATAGAACTGCATCCACATCACACTTCCGCACACATGACGGATGTGTAATGGGTACTGTCAATTGTTGCGGTCAAGGGATTCTGGGTATGTAGACTCTGTGCTCGGTGTTGTTTCGCAGGCAATCCTTCTACCCGCCCTGTGGGAGGGATGTGTGCGTAGCACCTGCCTTACTCTCCGCTAATAATGCAAACCATACTCCGGAGAATGCTAAATGTAGGTGTGGAATGTGTACAGCCCTATACTAGTGTCCAGTAGGCAATTGTCATGGATGGACACCCGTATGGCCAGGATGGCACCCACAACTGCAAACCCGGTAAATGACATAGCCGCGTAAGGCATGACACAGGAAATACACATAGGGACCACAGTTGACATTCAACGTACAAAGCCGGACTGAGGTGACAGCACCGGCGTACAATGCACTCAGTCTGCCAGCAACAGACTGAGGAGCACCCGCTACCGTACAGCGGAACAGATGTGCGACCTGTGGAACACATACTAATGGCACACACACGTCACGTGGGATGTGTAAACTATGGCATTCCCACCTACGAAGACAACATGGTTAAATGAATGCATAGGTAAGCAACATGTTCCGGTGGTGTTATATTGGAAATATAGTGACGGATATGTCCCATTGGGATGTCTGAGGTTTATATGAAGCAGTTGGTAACCAGCATCTTTGGATGTATGTCATTTGTTCACAGTACTAACTCAGCTGGTTATGTAGCACCATGTGGAATGGGTAGTCAAACAGACATCCGCGATTGGGGAACATACACCAGCAGTGAAAAGCACTGGGCAGGTGGACACAGTCCAGCAACATCTAACTTGACATATGCACATCGGTGTCCATTGTAGGACCCAAAAATTCTGTTCAGAGAATGCCTGCTAGCTTCCTGCATTACTCATGTGATCTAATTGTCGTCACCACGTCACAGGTACACATAGGCACGCAAGCGTGTTCAATGTTGATGATAGCTGTCCATGAACTGCAGCACACATGCACAGAAATACCCAGGGTATCGGGTCCATTCAGCTGCGTCCACATCACACTGCAGCACACATGAAGGATGTGTAATGGGTACTGTCCACTGTTGCAGTCAAGGGAGTCTGGGTATGTAGAATCTGGCCTCGGTGTTGTTTCGCAGGCAATCCTTTGTCCGCCCGTGGGAGGGGCGTGTAGCACATGCGTCACTCTCCGCTAATAATGCACACCATACTCAGGGAATGCAAAATGCAGGTGTGAAATGTGTACAGCCCTATACCAGTGTATAGTAGGCAATTCACATGGATGGACAAGCGTATGACTAAGATGGCACACATAAATGCAAACCCGGTGGAATTACACTGCCGTAGTAAGGCATTACACAAGTCATACACATAGGGACTACAGTTGACATTCCCCATACAAGAAACACAGACAACCAGCCGATGAAGTCCAAAGCAAAGACGAGGTACTGTAGGGACCGTCAGTGACCAACCAGAGCACACCAAGAATTAAAGGCAGTCACCATAGTCTATTGGAGCCCACTTCGTCTGCTTCATAAGCAGACTTATTCAGACTACATACAATGCAGTCCAACCTACTACATTTACAAGCATTAATTGGTTGGTACATTAGATGTGCTAGGTACTAATTACATGCCTTAAAGGCAGACAAGCGAACAAACCTTACTTGGGTTACACATCCCACACAGTGAGGACATCAGACATTGCTTTGAAAGGTACAGTCTTCATCGGAAAATGGAAATATATGTACATATATGAAACATGAACCAACATAAAATGTTTTCCAAATGTCTGACTGTGTAAGCTACATATATATGTCCTACGGATTGTGCCAATATATTAACAGAACTGCAGACACCTAGTAATATGAATGAACCATAATATATACACATAAACCGTATGAATATGACTACTGTAAAATAGACCAACGAAATGTAAAGATTCACAATGTGCTAATGTAACATTCATTTAGAAGGTTACTTAAATAAATCAATCCAGACATCCATGTGTAAATACTAACAGAAGGCCAGCGAGGTGCTTGCCCTCACATGTACTGGGATGTCGTTCCACAGCATAGTGAGTGTCTGGGTGATGAATCCGTCCCAACAACACATTCGATTAATGACAGTGTCAAGGTGTACGTCAGCTGCCCTTGTGGTTCTGAGGGATCTACCTTATTTACGTGAAGCATAGTCATCAGATCTGGGTTCGACCTAGCCGTGCATGCCAGGCACGGGTCACCTCTGGGCAAGTGGTATGCAACTGTATACAGCTGGAATCCTTTCAGTCGGTCAGTATAACACATATACCTGAGACCCTGCATCCGTTTGTCGAAGAACTGTTGGTGCCTTTCCAGCTGCTGCAGGTGTTGGGTCAGATACATTCTGAACAGGGCATTGTACCCAATCATAGGTCTATTGAGTGATGAGTACAAGGGGACAATGACCTCCCTGATCTAGATGTGAATCCTTCATGATGATGTGGGCAATGTGGAAGGTCTACCCAACTATGTTAGCAACATGTGTGTCTAACGAACGGTTAACAACAACACGTGTCCCCAGATCACTGGTAATCCCCTCCGTGTTCAGTGTATTTCCACCTATATTGTAGCTCGGGGTAACCTTGTTCATCCCGAAGGGTATGCCTATGCATTTCCTGGCATTTAGCTGTAGGACATGTCTCTGGTACCACTTATCCACATCTGTGAGGCACTCCTGAAGGATATCTGTGTCAGATGTGTGTCTGACTTTGGCATCCGGTTTGCAGTCGTATGCAAACATTGTCACCCATAACCCCCCTGTGTGTGCGTGTACATTGGAAACGTAGATGCTGGAAATAGTGGACCCAGGACTGAGCCCCATGGGACACCACCTGTGACTGGCTGTGAGTATGACATGGCGCCAGCAACTATGGCCATGTGTGTTCTGTGACCTAGCCCGTTTGCAACCCATATGGCGATGTATGGATTTACATTCAAGATGATGGGTTTATCAAGTATACCCGAGGGGGGTATTGTGTCGACGGCCTCTGCCGGGTTGAGGTAGGCTGTATGGACTGCTTTACCCTCAGCAATGGCCTTGGTGACTGATTCTACAAAGTGAAACACGTGTAAAGGGCATGATCTGACTATGACCAAGCTAAACTGGGTTGTATCCAATGTATGCGGGTCCCCTATGTCCTTATCTATGTGTCCCATTATGATCCATCTCCATGGCTTTGCAGATAAGGCTTGTCAAACTAATGGTATGGTAATACACAGGGTCAGTGGAGGCACCATCTATGTGGAGTGTGACTACAGTCGCCCTGTGCTACTACTCAGGCGTATCCTGAGGTGAGGCTAGGATTACACAGCTGTCCAAGTGTGGGTTAAATTCCCCATAGAGTTCCTGGAGTGCACAGCTGGGACACCATGTGGACCCATGGATGTTGTGTTGACTGCCTTGGGGCTGGATGTGGGTAATGCTGGACATACCAACGGCAGACGTGCACGTTCCGAGTCCGATGCCCAAGGGACCACACACATAGCCGGCCTTAGGCATAGGCCAAGTAGGTAGCCGTCTAGGGTGTTGCTCTACTCGGGGCACCTTTCCAGACTCTATTTGGTGTAGGTAGACCAGGAGGGGGGTAGCGGGTGACGATCGGTGGCAACCTCTGCCTAGGTCACCACTTACCCTAAGGCCACTCTTCCCGTGGGTAATACAGCAGTACCCACACCCAGACGCGGGTCATCGCTAGGGTCATTGCTAGTATGGCACATCATCTACGTAAGGAAGGAAACCATATATCCCCAGACATAATGGCACAGCATAATGCCTGTTCGCCGCCAAAGGCAGACATACGTCACCCGCGTCGGTGCGGACGTACTGCGCGAGATGTCCGTTAACAATGCCGACAATGTGTCGCTTTGTGAAACAAACTCCACAGAGACATTCAATAATAGACAACGACGGACAACCCGATGTCCTCGTGTCTGAGCTGTTCAACCTGTTACGCCATGTTAAATGTGTGTAGCACAGCGGAACCGTCCAAACAAAGCAACGGACATGTCTGTGGCTCAGTGAAAGTCGTCACGCAATGTTAAACCCTTGTAATATTGTGACACAGGCCATACATACGGAGGGTTAGTAATGGAAGTAGGTTAGTTCGATCAGACCGTGTGCAATTAGTATAACGAGATCTACAACGGATACACCGCCCAATCGGCGCACACGGTTAAGACTAATTGCGGGCGTGACATGGTACCATGGACACGGACAAAAGCGTGCCCATGTGACTCATCTAACATTCGTACAGGGTCAGGGCGGTCCCGTACAGTGGGCGGACAAGACCAAACCCAAAGCACCACAGCAACACCCTGACAATCGAAGGCCTGTATGCATATGGGATATAAGCAGCTGTCATCTGAACAGCCCTGTGGTGACGACATATGCATCCTGGGCCATGAGCGAGGGGCAATTAGGAATGTTCAACATGCAGTACCGCACCTTTCCCAGCAGGAGAATGGATGCCTGTGACGTGCGTGTGTGCGGGGGTGATATGTAAATGTACATAGGTACCACGGGTATGCATATTAATGACAACGAACAGCTAACGTGCACTGGTCACAGTAAGAGTCAAACGTGACTGCAGTCACGTTGGAATTATGACTATAGAACATATAGATGTGCACGTGTACGTAAAGCGTCCATGCTGCAAAGACTGTTACATATATAAAGCTGTAAGTGCTTTCTGCACACGTCCGTCAACCGGATCAGACATATGTTACCGGAATAGTCACAAGTAACGCAAAACACGTAACCACACAGACACTGTAAACATATATAAGCGGACTACGGATATGCATGTGCGTGCGCGTAACCCACAATCCGGACATGCGAGTATGCGTGTGCGTGTGTGATCCAGTGGAACCAGGGAAGGTTACGGATGTCTCCTCCACACGTTTACATTCATAATTGTCAAATATATGCTTAAATAGTACCTATTGATTCCATGCTTTGTTATCGTAATGCTACTATTATACACATCGATATACAATAACCTGATCAACACACTACATTCTAAGGTGCACTCTCACCAATTATCAACTATGTGTCCGGATACTGATTGTATTTACCAATATTGTAGATATATTAACACATTGTTGCCGTATTATTGTTTCCATGAAGTAAGGCATGCAACACTGATATGTATATGTCACATTATAATCAAGACTTGGAGCACTGTCCACCTAACTATGAGCAGGTTTATTGATTATTTCGCTTTAAACCGACTCTGAAGGAAGTGAATTAGGGACGGCTATGTCATGACATCCGTACTCCGACGGTGCCCCATGTTAGTAGTTGAGAGAGCTCAGTATCCTTTCACTGTGGAGTCTATCGGATTTGACAGTGTCTGTTTCTGCCGATATATGTTCCATAATGTCGTTTATGAAGATGGGCAGGACGCAAGGTTTGCTGTATTTACGCATACTGGCACGTGGATATAGATAGGCCATGTCATACAAGCGATGGGTAGTCAAGCAGACATCCACGACTGGGGAACATACAGCGGCAGTCAATACCACTGGCCAGATGGGGACAGTCAAACACGTTCTACACTTTACAAATGCACATCAGTGTCCATTGTAGGACTCCAAAAATTCTGACTGTTTTGCCAGTATCGCCAAGAACAGCCAATCCGAGTACAAACCGTGACTACGGCACAGCTAGACATATGCACCACCAGCGTGTTTAAGGTTGATGATACCTGCCCATGACATGCAGGACATATGAACAGAGGTCCCCAGACTGCCGTGTCCATACATGCGTCCATATCCCAGTTCCGCACACATGAAGGATGTGTCATGCGTACCGTGGGGGGTTGCAGCCCTGGTATCCTGGGTATGCAAAATGGGTCTCGGTGTTGTTTGGCTGATAATCCGTTGTCCGCCCGTGGGAGGGCTGCGGGTACAGGACGTGCTTTAGTCCCCAGTAAGGATGCAAAGCACCCATAGGGTAATGCTAAAGGCATGTGTGAAATGTGTTCAGCCCTACATCAGTGTCCAGTAGGCATTTCCCAAGGATGGACAAACGCACGGACAAGATGGCACCCATAATAGCAAGCCTGGTGGAATCACACAGCCGTAGTAGGGCATGACACAGGACATAAAGATGGAAACAGCAGTACATACAGCCCGTAGCCATCCATCCTGCCATGCGAATCCGAGCGTACACAGCAGCGAAGCTGCTATCCAGTATGTGGGGGTCACCCGCCTCCACTCTGCGGAACATACCTGCGACCTGTGGAACACATATTAATGGCACACCAACAACGTCAACTAGGAAGGTCATACTATCGCTAAAATATGGAGTTCACACACATAACCGACATACTGTCATGAATACATAGGTTCTACATGTACCGGCTGTGTTGTACTGACAATACAGTGGCGGATAGTTCACAATGGTACCTGTGAGGATTATGTAAAGCAGTTGCCAACCTGCAGGACTACAGTAACACCCTATGGGTAAATTGTGGAAGGACACGGGTTACGTAGCACTACATAATATGGGTAGGCGGACAGACATCCGGGAATGGGGAACATACGGCGGCAGTCAAACCCACTGGCCGAATGGACACAGTCCAACATGTCCTAAACTTTACATATGCACATCGGTGTCCATTGCAGGACCCAAATATTACTCCTTAAGTGAGTGTGAGCAACATAGTGTGAACCAGAAGAGGTGACAGCCGTGACTACGGCACAGGTAGATATATGCACCACAGGTGTCTTCAAGGGTGATGACAGCCGTCCATGAAATGCAGGACATATGAATAGGACTCCCCAGGCTGCTGCATCCATACATGTACTTCCACATCCCATTTCCGCACACATGAAGGGTGTGCAAGGGGTACTGTCGACGGTTGCAGACATGGGATCGTGGGTATGCATATATGGGTGTCGGTGTGGATTGGCAGATGATTCATCGTCCGCCCGTGCGGGGCGTGGCCATGGCATATCGTTACTCCGCAATACTAATAACGATCATCCACAGGAAATGGAGAATGCAGCTGTGAACTGTTGACAGCCCGATACTAGTGTCCAGTAGGCAGTTCCCATGGATGGACAAGCGCACGGCCAAGATGGCACCCATAGCTGCAAACCTGGGGGAATCCCACAGCTGTTGCAAGGCATAACCCAGGGAATACAGATACGGTGTACAGTACACACTCCCCATTCAAAGAAAGACCGCTGGGCAGATACCGGCGTACACAACACTCCATGTGCCAGCACATCTATGGGGATCACACGCTTCCATACAGTGGAACAGATGGGTCACCTGTGTAAAGATACCAATGGCACAATCTCCACGTCTGCTGGGAATGACATGGGATGGTCAAACTATGGCGTTGACACCAAAGAAAGACATCCTTCGGTGAATTAATAGGATTGATGTCAATACACCATGGCAAACACCCAATGAACAGGGAAGACTTGCTGGCACCCTATGGCCACAAACCATGTCACACATAGGTAGATGGAACAGTCAACATAAACATTTCATCCACGACAGGTCGCATATGGTATCCAAAGGTACTTCATAGACATGTATGCGCTATCACCCGTTGGCCCGTGAGACTTACATAACATGGAAGTATCCAGGCTTTAAATGTCCACCCTTACACTTCCATTTGTCACTTTCTATGCGAGCAATGGAGATGTAGCCACAGCATAGAAAGCAGAGACGTACTGCTAACGAAACACACACATGTCAACATCACAGAAAGCATACTATGAACACACGTATTACATGATATTGTACTATGCAACACAAACAAACCGAAACCTGCAGCAAGAATAGTCCCGTAGTTCGACACAACACAAGTCTTCGTAACATTTGAACAGTTCATTAAAACATGCAACGCGTTTTCGTTGTTTCCACAACGTGTGCAGGAAATATGCTATGTCTAAGAATGTTCACAAACAACAATGTGAGTCTTAACATGATTTTAAATATCACACTGTTGATTGTGAACACTGTAACAATTTGCTTATTCAGTTGTATGGTCAAAAGCAACGGAAACACACACACACACGGAAGGGACGGAGATGAACCTCGCCTATTTACATGAACTCAGTACAGTATGAATCATTTACACAACGCTACTGAGTTAACTGACGTGAGCGCTGACAGAGGCAGACATGTAGGCTGCTGACGCCACCCGTAAGACAATATTTGGAAATAGCCAAGGCATGTGTTGCGGCATCTAAAAGCATAATCAGTCGCAGAGGCAGCTGGAAACACACACACACACACACACGGAAGGGACGGGGACGAACCTACGACTATCTACATGAACACACTACTGTATGAAGCATTTACAGAACGCTACCGAGTTTGCTAAACAGAGCGCTGTCACAGGCATACTTGTAGGCTGCTGACGTCACCCCGAAGACAATAGTTGGCAATAGCCAAGGCATGTGTTGCGGAGCGTCTAAAAGCATAATCAGTCGCAGAGGCAGCTGGAAACACACACACACACGGAAGGGACGGGGACGAACCTACGACTATCTACATGAACACACTACTGTATGAAGCATTTACAGAACGCGCTACCGAGTTTGCTAAACAGAGCGCTGTCACAGGCATACTTGTAGGCTGCTGACGTCACCTGCAAGACAATAGTTGGCAATAGCCAAGGCATGTGTTGCGGAGCGTCTAAAAGCATAATCAGTCGCAGAGGCAGCTGGAAACACACACACACACACACACGGAAGGGACGGGGACGAACCTACGACTATCTACATGAACACACTACTGTATGAAGCATTTACAGAACGCGCTACCGAGTTTGCTAAACAGAGCGCTGTCACAGGCATACTTGTAGGCTGCTGACGTCAGCCGCAAGACAATAGTTGGCAATAGCCAAGGCATGTGTTGCGGAGCGTCTAAAAGCATAATCAGTCGCAGCTGGAAACACACACACACACAGACACACACACACGGAAGGGACGGGGAACGAACCTACGACTATCTACATGAACACACTACTGTATGAAGCATTTACAGAACTCGCTACCGAGTTTGCTAAACAGAGCGCTGTCACAGGCATACTTGTAGGCTGCTGACGGCACCCGCAAGACAATAGTTGGCAATAGCCAAGGCATGTGTTGCGGGCGTCTAAAAGCATAATCAGTCGCAGAGGCAGCTGGAAACACACACACACACGGAAGGGACGGGGGCGAACCTCGACTATCTACATGAACACACTACTGTATGAAGCATTTACAGAACGCTACGAGTTTGCTAAACAGAGCGCTGTCACAGGCATACTTGTAGGCTGCTGACGTCAGCCGAAGACAATAGTTGGCAATAGCCAAGGCATGTGTTGCGGAGCGCCTAAAAGCATAATCAGTCGCAGACGAGCTGCAAACACACACACACAGAGACACACACACGGAAGGGACGGGGAACGAACCTACGACTATCTACATGAACACACAACTGTATGAAGCATTTACAGAATGCGCTACCGAGTTTGCTGAACAGAGCGCTGTCACAGGCATACTTGTAGGCTGCTGACGTCACCCGCAGGACAATAGTTGGCAATAGCCAAGGCATGTGTTGCGGAGCGTCTAAAAGCATAATCAGTCGCAGAGGCAGCTGGAAACACACACACACACACAGACACACACACACACACACACACACACACACACACACGGAAAGGACGGGGGACGAACCTACGCCTATCTACATGAACACACTACAGTATGAAGCATTTACAGAACGCGCTACCGAGTTTACTGAGCAGAGCGCTGTCAGGAGGCATACCCCTACGTGAGTGGTATCATTTGCAAAGGCAATGCGCCCGATCGGGTGTTCGGACAGAGTGCGCAGTCACGCAGTCTGTTACCATCCCAAGGTCGCCGTACACTAACACGTTAGTGCTGCAGTCGAGAATAACAAGTAACTACTGATCAGTACATCACTGCATACTGGGCATGCTCAGACACTTAGACTCGGCACAGGGCAGACATGCATACACATGTTGCGACGGCATGGGTGGCGTAATGTGGACCGTCGTGTGTGTCCAGCCACACAACAGAAACCTGGCCATGCCACAGACGTGGCGGTTGCGTGGGGGATAGAGGCATGCACCGCGGGTATTACTGCAGACGGCCGCGGTGTGCAGTGTGCTGTGTGTCTATCTACACAGCTGCCTACTGGGCATGCTCAGACACTTAGAGTCGGCACAGATCAGACATGCATACACATGGTGCGACGGCATGGGTGGCGGAATGCGGACCATCCTGTGTGTCCGGCCACACAACAGTAATCCGGTCATGCCACAGACGTTGTTGTTGCTGCGGGGAATATGTAGGTGCAATTAACCATGTGTAGGACTGGCCTACAGTTTGTTGCATGCTACAGACAACCCTCCCAAACACAGGATACCTTCACAGATGTCCTGAGGACACTGGTGAGTGGGCATGCTCTCACAACAGCACCGTTTGGGTGACATGAACCACCCATACATAGCCTGGGAACATTACCCATGGCACAACACAGTACGCCAGCAGTCCCAGGTGTTCACACACCTGGCCACTGTTAAACAGCCATGCACCATACATACCAGGGGGGGGATGTCTGACAGTTCTGCCCATCACGCATGGTGAGGATATGCCCCACACAGGATGTACAGCCCTCAATGGTGATGCAAGACCGTATAGTGGATCCACTGGTCATCCACTCACTGTAACCAACACCAGCATGGGGACCTCAGTGATGACCTCTCCACAGAAAACCACACACATCATATGACCGGTGTGGTACCCTACATGTCCTCCATGCCAATGTTGAACAGAGGCCAGACCGGCAACCGCCTAACGAATGCCTTGCCCGACCACCCACATGCATGTCTGCAACAGGCAAACATGATGACATCAGGACCTTGTCCACCACAGGTAGGCACATGGTGTGGTGGACCGCAGCCACTGACTACCTGTACATCAACAGTTGGAGCTACTACATGGCAGGGCAATGACAGTACCAGGAAACCATCACCCATTCATACCGGCGTCACCATACGGCCCCACATACCAACATCCAGGTCCGCTCGTGGGAGTGGTACTGCAGAGGGCACATGAGACAACCACAGGGCCTTCCCTAACTGTGGTAAGGACATGGTTGGGGCACACAGACTTGCCTGGAAATGGTCCAGAATGGTACAACAGTCACTGCACCCACAGACATTGTCTGCATACCACAGGACATGTTCCATGCATACATCCCCCAACAGGGAACATATCCATCCCACCAGAGTGTATCCTCCCAAACATGTCATATGGCCTGGAGTGATCCCATATCTCTATGGCGTTTGACACGTCAGCAATGGGCACCGATGGTTTCCCTGGCTGTGTGCTACCCATCCTCTTTGAGGCCCTCGGCCCACACATGCGGCCACTGTGTCATGTTAGCCTTACTATGGGCTATGTCCCCAATGGATGCCATATGGCATCTGTGGTCCCACTATGCCAGGGTAGTGCTCCTATGGACTGTCAACAGCCACACCCTATACGCTTGACAAGTGTTGTCTGCAAAGCTGTGTGGAGGTCCATACAGGTGGTCATGGTTACAGATAGCGGTGTACAGCCAATACCGGAACATACCCACAACTACATAGTCAAGGGTGGATCCTGCCTCCCGAACCTGCTCGTCCAGTCTGGAGTGTTCACCAAGGCCATTGATGGGGATATGTGGGTTTGCACACAGTACCATGACCTGGTGGGAGCGTTCAGAGCACACTACACATGGGACCCATGTAAAGGCTCGCCAGCATACATGTGGGGACATATGTCACCCAATGCTTCTCACACAGGTTGGAGGTCACACCACACAGGGTTGGTGCTGAAGGTGCCTTGTCACACTCATATCTGGACCCAGTGGAGGCCCACAGGGCTCACTCCTGTGCCCCTGCCATATGGCATCCGACCTTCCAATGTGCATGCAATCATAGGGGATTGTAGCAGACAAGGTATGCAGATGACTACGCACCGGCCGACATACCCAGCACCCCATGTTACACGAACATCCACCTAGGGCGTCATAGACATGGATGACTGGTGCCAGAGCCATGGCCTGCTACCAAATGCCAGAGAAGGTGCAGCCCTACCCAGTGTGAAGAACATGTTCGTCCCAATGTCACATGTAGGTGGTACGCCATTAAAGATGGTGGACATGTTCAGGGAAATGGCTACCACACCTGTTGGCAACCTCTGTCAACACACACAATGGCAATGTGGGTGTGAAGACATTCCATTGTGGCCTCCTGGTCTGGATGGAATGGCAACCACATCAGCGGTGTTCATTGTACCCCTGTACACATCACACACCAGTGCAATGACAGCGTGCAATGGCACATGTGGCCTGTAGCTAACCTGACGCCTGCAGCACTCGGAAGGACCGCAAACGCGTTCCACAAGACGGGATGACGGTGCTAGGAGATGTGTCGCAAGGGGCACGGCGAAGGGGACACCGGCTGTGGATCTTCACAGCACAGCTGCTCCATGGTGATCTGTGCCTGACATACACGGCCATGTCTGACCTGGGTGACATGGGCACATTCCACCTCCCAGGCCCCATGCGAACACGGGCACAGAAGCGACTGTCAGACACCTCAACCCAAAGATGAGTGGGACGTGCTGGGGAACAGGGTAACGGCCAGACACACACTACAACACGGGGAGGTGTGCCAGGCCATGTGAAGGAAAGGCCCTGACTGCCTTTGTCCAGGACTGCTAATGACGTGTGGATGTGTGACTATAGTTATGCGCCAGTCAACCTCTGTGTGTCACTGCTAGACCAGGGACTGGGGACTGATGGATATGGCATCCCCATCCTGAGGGGTGTTAGATGCCACACACAGTCATGCTAGGTCCACACATGTCGTAGGGGACATATCCTGTTAGGTTCATGTGTGCCTATGTACCTATGTAGGGTCCATGCCGGATGTGGGTAACTGTGCTATGCTGATTTTTCCAGACCTGCCCGTGGGTACCCCCCCACTACACGTGGGGAACTAAGTACAGTGCTCCCAGTAGGCACGTGCAAGTACACCATCAGTATCATACGGGTTAACTGCACCGACATGGTGCTACACATGTAACCACCACACATACTGTGTACACATATCAATGAATGCTGCACCTGTCCTGCATGGTATGTCTGCTGCATGATGTCCGTGCACAACACACATCACATACACACCTGTCACCAGCCATACACACACACCACAACATACACAGCACGCACTATGCGGACACAGGTATCACATACACCTCTCACTATCGTGTCCACCCTGTGCATCATAATATGTCAGCTTAACCGTGCATTGATGGTGTGGCTCACAGTTATGCGGCAGAGACTTAATCATATGCACAGGGTGATATGTGTGCCACAGGCATGGGCTGTACCAATGGATGACATCATGTGTGTGTGTAAGGGCCAGTGCATTGAGTGGGCATGACTATGTAGATTGCATGTGGGTGTGGTGGAGCCCTACAGTTGTGTCTGCTGTGTGTGGGTGTGTGTGTACACAGTTCAGTCATCTGTGATGCCTACACGGGTATGCTTGGCAGCCCCTGACTGTACAGTGCAGGTGTTACGGCTCACTGTGTCTGCCGGCGGCAGTGACCAGCGCCTGCCTGGGGTCGGGCACGACGACCGGGTGGAGGTACAGACTGTCCACTCTCCGATGTCACATGTCCGCTGGAAACGCGTGCCTGACGGGGCCGTCCAGGGCCACGCCCACGCGGCCTGCTCTGTCCTGGTGTGGATGGTGTGGTAGCAGCTGCAGTGCTACTGCTACCATCACTGTCTGTGTGGGCATGGGAGGTGGCACGCACACGCTGACCTGCAGCAGGTGGTGTTGCTGGCACACCACGTGCCCTATGCCTCACCCCTACCTGGTGTTCCTGCACGGACTGCGACGCTCAAGGATGGCCAAGCCTCGGTCGATGAGACCAGCCATATCGCCCAATCTCCTATCCAGAACATCGGCAAGATGCTGTTGTGCATTCGCCAATGCCTGGATGCTGTCATTTAGGGTACGGATTGCGGACCTCTGCAGCCTCTGCCCCTCCTGGTTCTGCCGTTTGGCACGTGCCTGCGCCGCCATTACAGTCTGGAACATGCGTCTGGTTATACCAGCTGCTGCACCCTGGACGGCAGGTGTATGTCTAGCGGTGCTCCCCCTACGGGCAGCACCTGCCACATGCCTGCATGGCACTGCACCAGTCCTTACACTGGCAACATCGTGTGTACCCACACCTTCTGCAGCCACCACACATTCCTGCTCGGGGACAACAGACGCTGACTGACCGTCATCTATGGGCAACGGTGTTGGGGTATGTGTCGGCATCTGAACCGTGTGCAGGGATGAAAGGGACGTATGTGTGATGTTCTCCAGTGGCACAGACTCTGCCTGTGACGACCCTGCCTGTGCCTCATGCACATGCTCATCATCACCACTAGTATCTGTGGGGACACTAGCATCAGATTGACCGCAGGAGGGGAACGCACCTACAGCACCTGTCAATACAAAGACATACCATCGGTTACAATACAGACACACACAGACACACACACACACACACACACACACACACACACACACACACACACACACACACACACACACACACACACACACACACACACACACACACACACACACACACACACACACAGCATGCATGTGATTATGCAGGTGGCATGCAGCATTCACACAACACAGACCAGTGAATGCAGACCAGACATTCATAGTGGCAGTATGTACACTGCCCTGGTGGGGACAGTACAACAGGCAGGTGTCATTTAGTAGGCATGCAGTACACACATTCATGGTAGTTTGCATGCATCAGCGTGATACACCGTGTGGCTGCGGGCAAGTTGGGAGTACACATGGCTGCCAACACTATGTAATGTACACCGCAAACATGTGCGGTATCATGTGGACGTGTGAAGATGGTGTCCCACCGCATGCACCACATCACGATGGCTGTCATGGTGCAGTGTTATGTGTACAGTGTACAGATACAATGTATGTGTAACAGTGATGTCTGTGTAGGTACGTTTGCTGTGAGCTGTGTGCATAGCTGTACGGTGTGTGGTGCGGGCTCTGTGCCACTGCACAGTAGCAGGACACAGCTATGTGTCTGTGCGATGCGTGACCTGGACGCATTACATTGCCATGTCTGTAAGCCAGTTCAGCTGCTCAGCAGCACATATATGGTGGACATTGGAGGCACCTGTAGTAGCTGTGGAGAGGAATTTCATGTCACTGGTGTACTACATCAGATGTCCAGGGGTCCACTACATTGATGAACCCACTATGTGTGTACAGGGTGCAATGGTGAGTACCCACTGTGGATGTGCTGTGTGGCAACATGCCTGTAGGTATCAACCATGGCCTTGTCTGTCTGACTCATTGACAATTGTGTGTGGTAGACATTGTGCACACGGCCCTGTGGTGGCCCATGTGACATACACCCATACTAGTGTGGTCACATTCTCTACGGATATGCTGACAGTGTGTATGTCTGCTATGTTGTGCATAGGTCATATCATGGTGTGACAATGCTGCAGCCAGACATCCACGTGCATGGGACATGGCATGCGCCATGTCACAATGTGTGCACCCGATGCAGGGGCATGGGTCACATTGGTAACACCTGTGCTCTGGCCAGATCACAGCTCACTCTGTGGTACTGTGTCCATACTGCACTGGCATACCAATGCATACTACACATGCAGCCATTGTGTAACACCTACACCATTGTATGCATAGCTGAATGCACGTAACACACCAATTGGTTGTGTGGTGTCATACCACTCTACGGTAACGGGTGTATCTACTGTACATGGGTGGTGTGTATGTCGGGTGGTGCGAGCTGTATACCGTGACGGGGCACACACAGGTGAGCATGTCATGCCTAGACACATGGGGAATATCAATACAGCAGAACATGCGTTTGACTGGCAACAGACTTACCTGCAACAGACCCTTGTCCTGCGACACGCCAGACGCACCTGTAAAGGCATTACACAAAGGTATACACATTAGCCATTACTATCTCCACGGTCAGCACTGTGCATGACACATCATGCATGTGTGGTTGCATGTGCTATGCACATGTCTGCTAACACAACATAGCATACAATGGTTTGCATCTTGTGTGGCCATATACCTGGCATGTATTGCTATATCATGTGTTGTACTATGACACCCACACCCACGTCGCCTATCATACAAACATGCAACACTGACTTACCATGCAGCTCCAGGCTCATAGCTCGGGAGACACCCACCTCCACGATGGACGCAAGTGGTTCTGCGTGTTGTTCCGTGGGTGTCCCCAGACTGGCCAGGAGCTCCTCCATAGCTGTGAGTGGGGGCTGTGTTGGTGGCCCACCACCTGTCCCACGTTGTTGCCTGGCGATTGCAGCAGCACGCTGTCTTGCATGCCGGATCAGGTCTGTGCAGTGCCTGCGGATTTGTTGGTAGCTGCGATTGGTTCCGCGCACGCAGTTCACCCTCCTGCACAAGTGCTCCCACATCTCCTGCCGTTCTTGTGCCAGCTGTGGCACATGGCAAAACAGGGCGTGATAGATACTCTGGAGCTGTGGTATCATGACCTCCTCCTCCTGTCTGCTAAATGGTGGGACCCGTGAACGTGGCATTATCTGGAAGACATAATGATGGTGGCAGGTCACATTCACACTGCTGTGCTGGCATACTGTTGGAAATACATTGCTATGACATGTACGACATCTGCACAGTGATCTGTGAAGGGCATCGTGGCGGTGACACAGCCGATGTTGTGGCTTCACACCATTGAGCACTGGGTGTCACATCATATCTGTGTGCCACCCCATCACACTGTGCACGCACCATGTAGATGTTAGCCTGCCATGGACATGTGTACCTGGCTGCACCTATGTCCATATCAGTTGGCATATGTCCCCATGTGACGCCTGTGCTACTGTTCACCTGTACGCTCTGTATATCTCAGTACACATCACGTCTGTGTCCATTGTGAACGTCAGCAGTGGCACTGTACACATACACATGGACACCTGCACATGCATGTGTTGTGCCATGTACTTCCACACAGCACTGTACCGGTGCTGGACAACTTGCCCCAGCTCACCTGTGTTACGTATGTGATAGACATGGAGCAATGTGTAACCATGACACATCAGCAGGAAAGGCCATGCATAGCATGTACACGCACACATTGTGCAGAGCATCACACAGCACCTGTAACATGACAGGGTGCATCGCCACCACATTACTACTGTGTATGGTTGATAGTGAGAGTGCCTTTTGTCCATTGCACCATGTGGGACTGTGATAGCTCATGCAGCCTTGCTGGTCATCTCTGCATGATATGGCAGGGTATGCCACATACATGGCAATGGGTGTGACCCACCCAGGGGCTGACGGTATTGGCAGGGTGGCTGTCCATTGCTTTTGTCATAGCTGTGTGAATATGGACATTCAACATGTTTATCACCATGGTGTGGACACTGTCCTCCAGCGAGGTATGCTGCACGCTGCTTGTTGAGGGTGTGTGTGGTGCATGCAGGTATCACACATCCATGCATACACTGTAGCCCTGGCAGGTGCTATGTGCTGGGATGTTGATCGACACAGTGCTGTATGTGTACACACACCGCTATCCCATGCACATGGATATCTGCCTGAACTGATGTGGGTAACACATATGTGTACATACATTGCCCGCTGCCACCCACATGTCTGCTGCTGCACTACACACCGCCATCCCTCCCTGTGTGAATGTGGTGTTGGCCTCAGCAGAGGTATCCATGTATGGGGACATGGATGTTCACATAGCAGGCCCACTGATGGTATCGTCGATCTGACCATACACATATGATGCACCCTCACACATACAACCCATTCATATTGTTGTTCACAATGGTGACACGGCTATATTGCTATGCCGGAGCCATTCACAGACATACATACACAGAGGCATGCATGCCCATCTGTGTCATTGGCCGGACTATTGGTGTGGTTTGGCACCTAACGTGTTTGACTGCAGGTGGCGCAGACCTACTGTGCACATGTCTACATGGTAAGCCTGTTCTACGGTAGGCATCTGTGATGTGCTGTGCACATCTCATACCTGCACATTTGCTTGTTGTCCATCGGTCCACAGGCCAGTGGTGGGACATACAGGGATGTTGCTGAACATATGTACATGCGACCCTGTACAACTGTGACGCTTAGCCTCTCAGATGCTCATGTGTCGTGGACGTGAACACCGCACACACCCATGTGGTTGTGGGCCGCCGTCCATACCCATCTCCACCTGTGGGTTGCTATCATCCCACACACTCCTTGTACTGTATGTTCAGGCTATGCAGCTATGTGGGGCTTGTGTGCATACAATACGATACTATGTGCCTTTGCACCCATCACAGACATTGTCACACAGGTACACCGCAGCCATACACATCGCAGATTGTTGTCAGCATGTCACATGTGGTACACACCTAACACATCTCCTGCGGGACATGGTAATCTGTATGGGCATGTCCAGTAGTGACATACCACAGCTACCCCTACATGACGGCTATGCAGGACATGTCTGTGTACATCTACTGTGACATATACACAAGCAATGCCCCCTACCTACATCACATGGTACTACCTGTGGAGTATGTGTGTCTGCATCCATGCTATGGCCATAGATGACAATTGTACATCTATATGTGCAACATACCTCAGTGCGGCTTGTCATGAGCACATGTTCCATGTGTCAATGCATTGTTTGTGTCTGTTGGGCAGTCATTGTTGTGCATGGTTTACATGGCTGACATAGTGTACTGTGTCTGATTCCAGGTACTTCATTGGGCTACCAGCATTGTACATTTCTACAGCACATTCCAGCCATCATGTAGCCAGCTTAGATGACAGTGGGAGGTGTTCCGCCATGTGCACATATGTCACACGGTACAAGGGTGACTGACACACATTGTCGGGACTGGGTTCTGACTGCTGTGGATGTGTGTACCGGTGTTGACAACCATGACTGCACCAGATGGTGTCTTCTGGATGTGTGACATTCACAACAAACACCCACATTCACATAGCAGCACATCGTCCACGACAATTGACATTCCTGCCTGAACACTGTGTACGGTATGTTTGTATGACCACTGCATATATCACTGGTGGCCACCAGCATGGCTGCCTACAACAGCAGTGTGTATCCTGTGCAAACATGGGTTACACCAGTCACACCACACCTGTGCCAGCTGGCCCTGTAGTGGGTGACAGTGCAGTTCCATTCATCATGTAACAGTATACATCGTGGACCAGTATGTTGCAGACATGTGAACGGCTGTGCTACTCAACATATGCACACATGACACATCACCTGGTACACCGTGTCTGCCTTGCCACCTGCTATTGTGACCACCCTGTGATGACATTGTACGGCCCACATGGACGTGGACATGTGATGGCTCAATGGTGAATTAACCGTCCAGGTGTGTGTCTAGCCAGGTGTCCAGTAGCCACTGGTCTGCATGCAGGGATAGTCTACATTGGCCTACTCTGTCACTGGGACTGTTGACTATGGTCATACTGTTGTTATGCAGGCATGTGCTGTTTGTCCAGTCTGATAGTCGTGTTGAACCACACTACCGCGGCACACATGACGTGTGGACATCTGGCTAAGGTGTGCAGCCCACATGTACATCTTCTCATGCTATGCTGCCTGTGCAGCGGTGTCACATGTCTGTCTCTGGCAGGGCTGTCACAGGTAGGCACAGCATGCAGTGATGTGTAACAATGCTTACACCCTCCACTGTGCTGTACACTAGCACTGCACACACAGTACAGCACACATGTCATTTATCTACGGTGCCTGGGACCTGCCTCCATGCCCTACACGGCACACCTGCCAGTCCAGATTGTACACAGATCATACCTCCCAGTCACATACCTGGACTGCAACACACACAGGTGGGTGGTTCCCACACCACACCGTGATTTACACACATACTGTATTTTCCCATGACACATTGCATCATAGGTAGTCCATGTTCAGATACCCATGTTTGTGGCCACTACACACATTGTGACACGCGACAGTGCAGACACTGTACACCACAGGTTACATGCCAGTCGGGTTGGCATGCTGTACATTGCACCTGGGACAGTTGCTACTGCTATGTATTGCCAGCAACACGACCTTCCCTAGTATGGACTCCCACGCACACACATGCTTGGCCATGCAGTACGCATAGCTGGGTGACACATTACACGACACATACCATACCTACACTACCCTCAGCATGCACCAAACCTCCATGTGTCTGTATGCTAGGCCTACACACCTCCCCCCTCTGTTTGCTGAACATCCATGCTTACCATCCCTGCTAGCCACACCCTAAGCACACAACCATAGCAGCATGCATGGTACATACACACTACAGCCGGTATTACTGACATCCACTGACAGAGGTAGTTGAGGGCATGGCACCCCGTCCGATGGACAGTCTATGTGCCTATGCCAACAGTGATCACAGTGCACTTCTGCTACATTTACACACTGGTAGGGACCATGCTATTCCACACTGAGACATGGTGGTGCTGGCATTTTCACAGATGCCACAGTGGTATTCCTGTTCCATGCACACGTGCTGTATGGGCACATGTGCAGTCTGTTGCACGGTAGTTTTGTTCACCTGTGTGTTGTGTGTCACTTGACAGTCATGGTGTGTCCTGCTGGTGCATGACATACTCCACAGCTAGCTACCTACACATGACTGCCAAACATTGCAGTGTGGGCCCTCACGCAGTGTGGTGGTATGTCTCTGCTGTTTGACTACATCCACATTCAATGCAGCATACCACGGTCATGCAGGCATTGACGACACAGATGTTGCTGGCATCCTGCCTGCCAATGGGGTACCTACCAACAATACACACTCTCACTCACTACAGGGTTCCAATCCTTGGCTGGACATTGTATTAACCCTGTGGACACATACATAGTACTGGCATGCACATGTTATGTCTGGGAACACAGTCCCAATGTCACCTCCAACCGCCGTAGTTGTTGTATCCCGCCAACCTGGCTGTTACATGTCTCTGCAGCAGCACACGCCAGTGACTGCTAGCCCATTCATGTACGTTGTGCACCCTGACCACCACACTACCACATCTATCACACTACACATGGATGGTACTGCATTGCACGTATGGGGCTGCATCTTTACACCCATGACTGGGCCATTCAGTATGGCACTGGGCCACATCTTGACATACATGCTTCACACACTCATTGACTACCTGCATGCCTTTCCTGGCACCCTTGTTGGGCTTCTGTGCGCCACAGCACACCACATCCCATGCTGGCCACCTGTCATATTATTGCATGGGTGGTTGGGGTGGTACAGAGGGTATCACATCAGACATGATCCGCTCTTTGCCCTTCAGCACCATTCCACTTTATGCTATTGACAGTGTACACATCCAGCATCACATCGCACCCTATGTATCGGCATGTTACGCCATGTGCCTTCTGTACAGTTCACACAGTGGTGCAGGCATATCATGCTGACTACAACATTTCAGGGATGTGTGGCATTGCACGTTCCTCAGACATGTGGCCCCTCATGCTCAGTATTTGCATACGTACACTACCTGCTGTCACACAGTACTGTACATGCCTACATATACCACTTCTACATACCTGGCAGCATTCTAGCTCATCCTACTCATGTTGCTGACACCCATACAGGTGTCAGTGTGGCAGATATATCATGTAGATATCATTGCATCAGTTACATCACACAAAGTGCATACACATCACCTTTGCATACTGACAGTCATGCGGTGTGTATCACATGGATACTGTCCCTATACATGCATATCATGTTGTACATGGTTGATGTACACACACATGGCCCACATGGTGCTGTGGTTGCCATATTACACCATAGCATGGGTACACATGTGCAGGACTACACATTTCTGGACCATATGTCTAGCTGATACCTTGGGTGCCCTTGTACCTGTGCCATACACACATGTACATGCAGGCCGTGTTACAATGACACATGTGTGGTGTACCTTACACAATGGATACAACGTTACATGTCTCAGTATAGTCATGCTGTGCTCTCTACCCAGCTCAGACAGTTGACATATGCAAATGACAGTCATGTAACACATCTGTGCTCACCTGCATGCCACTAACACAGGGGTGTAATGTACTCTGCCATGGGCCATGTTCTCCACAGTACTGATGCATGTAGTACTCCTACATGGCGTTTGCTGTGGGCAGGGGGGGAGGAGCAGTCCTGCATGTGTGCACACATGCCACATTGCTCAGCCCGGCGCCTGTGTGACATCCACAGACTGGACACACACCATGCTGTGGGACATAGGTCCTGTGCACATCCCACAGGGGCACACTGTGTCACTAGTCATGTGATAGCTGCCTTGCTGGTGGGTGACACACACCCATGGTACCACCACAGCGGACGTATTGTATAGACATGACAGTTGACATCCAGTTCTGCCGATCAGTGGACACTACCATGGGGGGGGTGTCAGTACTGTGTACATTGCACATGTGTTTACACACGGCCCTGCTGGACATCATTGTGGCACACATTGCACCTGCTATGGAACGTTTGGACATGGTCACTTGCTGTTACCTCCATTTGGGTACCTATTCTGCTACTACATTGTCCCATATGTGCAGGCCATACATATCTTGTGTATGTATATAACATTAGCCCATCGCTCCATCATGCATGCTATGCCTGTGATACTGTCTATGATTTGTGAACATATCCATCATGCCAGCTTTGCATTACACATAATTGACATAGTCGCCTACTGCGTGGGATAGGTGCACGTCGTGCGCACATTCCGTATGACATCGACGGTATATGCCCATGCACATGTGTGCTGTGACACTATACATAAATGTCCTATCCCCTGCTGTGGCACTTCAGTGTTGGATATCCACTGCCAGCATCGGCGTGGGTGGTGGCATTGTTCTGTGTTTGCAACCCCTATGGCAGACCTGGGGTAGGGTTACCACCTGTGCCACTTTGCAAGGGACAGTCCCTCCTTGGGCAGTTGTGTCCTGACAAATTTATCACAAATGGCAAATGTCCTGAGATTGTGGGACATCACTATATCCCATTCTTATGTAAGAGTTGCATAACATACTTATTTATGTATGTACATTCCTAACTGTTACAAGACACACAATAAGCAACTGAACTGCTACAAGACTACACTTTTCTTTATGCAAAAGAGTAGAGTTCTAACCTTTGTACTGACCATGGGTATGTGTCCACCTGTAACATCTGAAGTGTGTCCCGACGATTTCCCACTTTGGCCTTTTGAAAGGGTGGCAAGCCGGCCCTGAGGTTATCGCGGCTGTTTACATGTTGTCCCACTGCTGTGCACACGTCGCCCACAGTTCTTGGTATGCTGCGTTTTAGCATTACATATCCAACCTTCGCCTCTCTCTGCCTGATGGACAGGTATCTTTACCTACACACACCGCTCACATACTGTACAGATTCGTCATAATATCGTATGCGTTACACAGCAGTACATGTCGAGGGATCGACATACCTTTCCGCCTTTTGTTTTGAGTTCGTCTCTATTCCCTGTTTCTCTTTCTCTACTTTGTATGCTCGGTATGAACATACGGTTTGAATATCCAGGAGTCTTCCTTATATTCAGCGTCGCCTGATGCATGTGGGTTAATCAGGCCAATAGCTGTTCCTCGGTGTGTACTTATGCGCATATCAGCGGTGATCCCCTTCCTTTCGTTTACGCCGGCACTAGGCCATGGTTCTTTCCTCGTGTGGCCATTGGTTATTTGCAATACCTTCGTGAGGATGGTATGTATTGTATCATGTTTGTGTGACTGCATCCGCTATGTGTGTTGTCGGGTACATTTCGCTGTGGTGTTAGCCGTGGATTGTGTGTGTTGGGTATGGTATTGTGTTCGACATGTGGGTCCCCGTGTCCTGGCGGCGCCTGTCGATGGCGTTGTGCATTCAAATGTGTTACATGGCTGTTATTTTCCTGTACATAGCGAATGCATGGATGCATGAGCCGCTGCTAGTGTTTCCCAGGAGCTTGTTGTGGGTATGCCGCTGTCATTCACTGCCTGTATGTGTTTGCTACGGTTTTAGCTGTTATCCCTTTGATATGTGCAATGGGGTATATCTGCGGATGTGGGTGACGGGTACGGGGTGTGAGTCTTGCATTTATACATACCAGATATGCTTGTGTGTGTGCTCCATCCGTGCTTGGGGAGCTGCGGGTTACCTGTGTGTTGTTCCGGGAATGTTTGTTTTGTTGATGTCGTCTGCTGTCGGTATCGCCTGCATGTGTGCTTCCTGCACGTATTCCTCCTTCACATCGGTTATATATCTGCGGATGTTCGTCCGTGCCTACCATCCATTGGCATTTTGTCGCTGATAGTTACGATGATTGTGGTCCTATACTTAGGGCGGACTGTATGCTACCGGTAGCCTCCTATTCGTGTGCCGCTTGCTTACATCACGGTCGTGGAACACACCGCTGTATTTACCGGACCGTGACTGTTCACGATCGGTGCCGGGATGGCACATTCGTATTTTCGCCGTACATGCCTGATGCTGTGTAACGTTGCCGACGGACCGTGTGGAGTGTACGTTATGGCCGCCATACCTACGGTCGTGGTTTGTACATGCGTCCTTTGCATCTCCTGTTTGCTATGGCCCTGTGGTACACTTTGGGACATTTGCGCTTTGCATCATTTTACGACGCCGTGCATAGCCACTGAGGAGATGTCAGTACTACTTTGTGGGTACTGCTGTACATACGCCTATGGTTCCTGTACTGTATGCCTACGCCTGTTATTACACTCCGGCTGTGACATGTCACCTTCATACACAGTTTACACTGGCACACACATTACACACACACAGCGGAACACACGACAACCTCACCTCACACATACACATATTGCCGCCATGGCTGTCAACCTTCTATTTCGAGTGGGGAACACACACAGTAGTAATGTGAAACACATGGGCATAATGTGGAACACATAGTAATGGCATAGTGACAACTTCAGCTAAGTAGGTCATAGGTTGATTATGATATGCTGATTTACTTACAGTGAAGAACCTTTACTAACTTACTATGAGTACATTCTATTTACCAGGATGTCATTTATATACATTCCTAACAATGGTTGTTTGAGAGACATTTTCAATGTGGAACTTGGAGGAACTGCGAGGAACATGCACTGTTTTACACCCCAGATGAGGTACGTTCCTCATAATGTCGTACACTTCACTGGTATGCTTTCCACTTTCGCACCGACGGTTGAACACAATACCTACGTTGGCATCGCGCCCGGTGGCGGCGTGTATCTCCGCACTCATGTCCTATGGATATGACACGCACATATGTAGGGTTGCCACCTTTTCAAATGGCCAAAGTGGGACATTTTTAGTAGGTACGTCAGATTTTGCATGCCAACACATACCCACGGCCAGTACAAAGGACAGCGATTCACTTTTTTGACGGAATACAAAGCTGTAGCATTACAGTTGCTTATTCTGTTTATTATCATATTTAGATGTTTCTTCTACAAAATAACTCTTTTCTGCAACTAATAAAGTAATTATGGGAAATGGTTTTGTCCTACGATCTCAGGACATTTGCTATTTTGTCAATGTTTTTGCAGGACACAACTGCCCAAAGGTGGACTGTCCCTCACAACGTGGGACAGGTGGTGACCCTACACATATCCCGTTACTGTACCGTGGACCGGTGACCATCCCGACACGCGGATATGTATTGCTGCAGGTTAACATTTCCATGGCTGGCGTTACCTGCCCTGCCCACCCTCCAGGATGATCGGGTTGTCGGTCACTATGTTTAATATGTGGTGATTTCGCGTCTTACTTATCTGTGAACTTGCATCCCTGGGTTCCATATTACCCTGTTGTCCTTTCTATCTGTGTATGCGCATATATTTCTACATGTGTACTGATATGTATTTCCGTATCTGTGTATGCACATGCGTACATGTGTGGTCGACTTGCGGCGATAGTGGCAGCATATGGCTACGCCGTGTGCTGTTGAACCGGCGTGCGTTGAGGTGTTGGCGTTCCATGCTCTGCTGGCTATTGGGTGTGCAGTGTTTGGCGGTGCCTTTGTTGGAGTCACACATACGTCCGCACATACGGTACACATTACGGGCGGACATGTTTGTGTGGCGTCCATTTTACTGTGTGTGCAGGTCAGGAGGTGTCAGTCCATGGGGCCTACACTGTCAAAGTATGTGCTATGCGTTCCCTCTTTGCCAGGGCGTAGGCATATTGGGTACGCCTCTGTCTACCTACTGGGGCTGGCTCAGTGTGTCCGTGGCGCCGCCGCCTGTGCCTGTGCTTGCCCTGGCAGTTGTGGCGGGCTTGGTGGCCCTCCGGCATTATGTCCCTGCAGCAGCTGTTTCCGCAGAATCATATTGTGTAGCATACAACATACTATGAATATGTGGGCACTTGTGCCTGGAGAGTACTGCAAGGCTCCACCGGATGTATCCAAGCACCGGAACCGTGATTTCAAGATCCCGAACACACGCTCTATGATTATTCTCGTTTGTGCGTGTGCCTCATTATGGCGTTCTTGCATGTGTGTGTGTGCATTTCTGATGGGTGTCATCAACCACGGCTCCAGTGCGTAGCCAGCATCCCCACAAGGTGACCTTGTGTGATGTCCCCACTGGCGAATACCTGATACAGCTGTGAGGCATGCCAGATATGGGAGTCGTGGTAGCTTCCAGGGCTGCCAGCACACACATCCATGATAATGCCCTGCGCATTGCACACGACCTGGCAATTGATGGAGCGGTATCCCTTGCGGTTTATGTAGCATCTACCCTGCTCCCCAGGTGGTGACTTGATTTCTATGTGCGTACAGTCTATCGCACCCAGGACCTCCGGGTATTGTGCCACACGGTGGAAGCGGCGCATATTGCTAGCCAACTCCTCCTGAGATGTGGGGAACTTTATGTGCTCATGGGCATGTGGTAACATGGCATCCAGGAACTGGTGTAGTACCCTGGATGCTGATGCCTGTGAGATGCCCATTATGTCGCCGGTGGGCCTTTGAAAGGTACCTGTAGCCAGTATTCGCAAGCTCACACATACCTTTGTGTCCACTGGGATGGGCATCCCTCTGTTGTCTCTTGTTCTCAGGCGGCCGGCACAGCTCCACTATTTGCTGTAACGTGTCCCTGTCCACCCTGTAGCGCTCTACTATCTCCAGGTCTCGCAGCCCCTGGTAGGTCACCCTTGGTCTGAACACTCTCCTTCTCCTGTGAGGCCTACGGTAGTTGTCGGCACCACCCTCCGCAACTCCGTCTGTCTCTGCCACATACCTATGCATCACGGCCACGGCGGCACCCAGCATATACATGTTAAAAGTTTCCCGTCTGTTTACACCCTACGGTGCGGCGTTTGGGAAATCGCTGTGTGTTGTGCATTCACATTTATTACTGTTGTGCTGTATATCCGGTGATGTCATTGGGTGTGTCTGTGCGGCCCTATCCATGGATTATTTCCGTGGTTTTACGCTTGCAGCTGCAACGGTACTGCCTGTAGTGTTACATTACAGTTGCCTGCATTGCCTTCGCCTGGCATCTTACATTACTGCATCCTGCAGGCACATGGCATATGATGCATTTTATCTGCGGCCGCAGTTATGCTACCTCTGTACTTGGCTGTGCTATTTCGGTTCTTTGCTCTTTGCATTTCTACTACATCCCCTATTATCTTTGCTCTCATATGCCTCCCTTTCCCGTTCTGCAGGAGTCTGCATGCAGACTTATCAGCTGCCGGCGTTTGCCCTTCCTGCATTGATTGGTGTTAATTGCTCGTTACGGATACATTTACACTGCTTCCGCATTTCCTCGTATTCTCCGCATTACCTTCCTATATCCCTGGTTGTTGCCGGTGAGGCCGTCACATGACTGGTTTCGGGAACGTAGTCATCCTCGTGCACATGCATTTGTACGCGCATTCTGTACTGTCAGCGCATCTATTTCCTAACACGCCAGTCATGATGCTGTGATGTGCATTGTACAGCCCAGATTTGCTGTCCTCCAATATCCTTCCTCCTACAGTGGCACACCCCTGTGTGGTTGACATGTATCTCGTGTAGGCCACTCCTCGGTGTAGTACTGCTACCCGTTTGCTCCATCCTTACGCTGGCGCCGTTTTTGCGATTCACTATTATCTGCCTCATTTGCATGGAATTGACTACTAATACCTGGTTACGGCGGACACCGCCTCCACTCCTTGACAACCATTGCGCTGGGGTTGCAGCTTTACATACATACTATGGTGTGTGGTGGCTGTGCAGCTGATTTGTGTTCTAATGCTCTTTCGGACATTATCATATTATTTCATTGCTTTACAACTTCTGTGCACACATCCCGGGGTCTGCTGTTCTTTCTACGCGTGCCATTTATGTCATTTTTACATTTTGTGCATATTTTCTTTGGACATTCTCGGTGCCTTTCCACATTGGCATATTGCACCTATATGATACCTGACTTTGACAGCCTTCCGTTACTCCTCCGGTATGTTTGGGTAAATGTAAACCGTTTTTTTTCGTTTACATTGCCGTGCGCGTACGCTACGCCTGCGCCACTTCGTGGATCGCTATTTGCCCTCATTTGCATGGTGCAATACCGCACACAGTGTGTTTTGCATACCTACGCCGGGGGCGGGGATGGTCCGGCGCACGCCGGTAGTGCACGTGGAATTCATTCATACCTGAATCGCTAAGCAGCCATATTTGGCGTTATAACGCCGACGCTATGCTGGCGCCTGGCGCAAGGTTCATGAATCCCGGGGTATGTCTAATTTTGTATAATTATTTAAACTGTAGATGCTTTTAAATTGATTTTGAAAATTGTAAAATTATTATTCTTAAAATGTTTTGTAATAATTTGGGGCTTTACTCCACAGGCATCCAGTCAAAATGAGCACCTACCCAATCGGACTTTCACACTAATCAAAATGACAATAAATAAATAAGTAAATAATTATGTGCAAAAGAGAAAATGCATTTGGGGAGGAACCTTGCAATATTTAACTCTCTTTAAATATAGTAATACATTGTGCTAATTTTTGAACTGGATAGTTTACAGATACATATTGCTAAAATTGAAGAAGTGTCTATCAGAAATTCTGGATGGCTGTTTTTTAGAGTTGCAGACATTGCCCATTAGCTATACACAATGCATGAGATATAAGATGAGAACATAAAGATAAATTATACATTGGTTATACAGGAAAATGGATAATGTAAACATAAATTGTACATCGATGATATAGTCACCAGCTTAGTCATTTATGTTGGACATCATGGGTGTAAGATGCTTACCAGCCATCAAACACAATGCTGCACAAAGTATTGGAAATAAGTCTTTTAGAACATTATTACCAGATCTATAGAGAAATGTTACATGACTCAAGCATTTTATAATGTCTTCCCCATGAAAAGGCAGTCAGAGGAAAACTATATCTGTAGGTTGGTGCGTTGAGTGAAGAGTCTCAGACATGGCCTGCAGCATTCATTGATTCACCGGACAGGTATGAGAGAAAAAAATGTAAGGCCACAAGGTTGCAAGAGAGGATATGGGATAGGGAAATTGGAAGGGCTATAGGTGTGTGTGTGTGTGTGTGTGTGTGTGTGTGTGTGTGTGTGTGTGTGTGTGTGTGTGTGTGTGGCCATGGCAGCATGTGTGTGCTCACACAAATGCATGTGTCTGTATGTCTATATTTATGCATATGATTATGTACATCTATTTGAGAGAGTGTGTGTGTGTGTGTGTGTGTGTGTGTGTGTGTGTGTGTGTGTGTGTGTGTGTGTGTGTGTGTGTGTGTGTGCATTTTTGTGTGTGTGAACAGTGACTCATTGACCTCCTAAACACCGCATTATAAAATAGTGTCCTCAGCACCCTCCAGAACACTCAGTAAAAACAACACCAAGCAAGAAAAAAAAAACTGCCACATCCCACAATGTTTCAGCCTCTAAGCCCATAAGGTATACTGTCAGACAAACAAATATTTTGGACCTAGCAAACTCCATTGTGAGACACACAGATGTCACACCCACCAGGCTAAGTACGGAGACAGTCATGGTTAACTGTGTATCAGGGACTAGGATCTGCCAAATCACACATGCACTTTTTTGGTCTCCTTAAATCTCATTGTTACCTGCCTAACACCCCAGTACCCAATGCTCACACCACATCTACCAGCTACTCTTCAAGTCCCCACAGACCTACTCCTTTTTTTCTAGGGACAGTTGTGAATCCTGATGGTGTCCTAGGCACTCACCAGATCTGTGTTCCATCTCAGGGGGGCTATGGCCTACCCATTACCCTTTCTCCACCCACCACATTCATTATTTTATGTCTGAAGGTCAACTCCATTCTTTAGATCAGGCCCCCCTTAAGGAAAGTATCAATGGGCATCCTTCTGCATGGGATGGGCATGCCAATCCCTTTCCTGATGCTCTGTTAGTTGTCCGAGCCACTAATCGAACCCGGGTCAGCTGGACCACAGTCATGGTTTTATCCCTCTATGCTACCAGAGTAACTTTCCACACATGCACTCTTGTCATTGTATTGCAAGTTCCAGTATGACTCTGTCATAGTCCATGTGTGTTTAAATGATCTGTGACATACCTCCCTGGACTATATGAAAAGAGACATAGTGCAGCTCTCAGATTATGTGTCACAGGCTGGTATGATTCTTGCATTGAGCAGCAATCTAGCTTCTCCAATGGTGATGGCACAATGCAAACAGATAATTGACTAATAATTTGCAAGGCTTTTTTTGGTGTCACTCCAAAGGAGAACAATATCTGTTAGCATGAAAGGATATGGTGAACAGGACGTGTTGCTTTTCCAGGGATGGTCAGCACCTGTCTCCTCTACATTTTTGAATATTGGCTAAGGCATTGTCCTCATTCATTCTGCTGTTTTTAGGTAATGTCAAACTGACTAAACTTCTGACATAGCAAAACAAACCCTAGAAAATAAGAGGTGTTTCTGCTCAATGCCAGGAGCTTAACCAATAAACTTCACTCCTCCCAAGCTCTGCTCACCTTGGGGAAGTCAGACATTTGTGCAGTAACCAAAACATGGTTTAAAAATGTGGAGAGCACCCCACACATTTAGACCAGCTACTGCATAGGCAGGGACTAAGTTTGGAGGCGTCTCAATTTTCTTCAAAAACAATGACAGGAAAATGCACTTGAACTTCTGTCAGTACAAGTCAGCATAGACAAAGTTCCACACCATGCCATACAATATCCTTGCAAGCTATGATTCCCCCACTATGACCCAGGAAACCCACAATACATATTTAAATTTATTGGAGTCACTCATCATTGAACAAGATACCATATTCATGGGTGACTTTATCTACCCCACTATAAACTTGCAATCATACAAAACCCCAGCAGGCCTAGAGATTAATTGACATTGACAACAAGAACATCCTTGATTATATAGTTCACATGTCTACTAGGGGTGAGAACATACTGGGTTTGGTCTTCAATAACATGGTAGAACTCTCCACGAGTGCAATGCCCTCTCTGGTAAGGTCAGACCATATGACTGTCTCTTTTGAAACAGAAAAAAAAAAACTCTGGAACTCTGCTAACCCGTGAACATTTAGGAACTATTCTAATACAAATTTGCTAATATTAAGTGAATTAATGGTAAAATTTCAAGCACCTCCCAAGCCCTGAGAATACTACTGTCTATGTATAATTTTTCACAGTGACCCTGGTCAATCTTGGCAATAGATGCATAGACAGCTGTGCCTACGAGAAATAATTATGAAATAAACACAAAAACAAAACATCTTGGTAGAATAGCAATATAAGTATGTTGTACAACAAAAGAAAGGAAGTCATGCTAAAAATAAGAAAGTGCAATGCCCAGATGGATAATAAAAATATTCAATTGAAATAATTGAAATAAGCAACTAAGAAAACAAATCAAGCCTAAAAAAGCCAAATTTGAGGCAACAGTAGCCTCACAGGCCATGGGCAACTTATAAGGCTTTCTTTAGCTATGTCTGTAAACGCAAAGGCAGTACACAACAATGTGCAAATGCAGCCACCTACCCTTAGCTGAAAGGTATAAAAAAATCTAATGACTGACAAATTCAGCTCAAGTTTTACCCATCTCTGTCCCCCCTGCCACCAGCTCTGGAAATATAATCAAACATAGTTCCCCAGCTATCACACAGAGAGATCCTCGATGTTCTCTTCAGGACCAAGATACTGCATCAGTGGGCTCCAATAATATCCCAGGATGCCTCCTAAATAGTATGAATCATGAACTATCAAGGATACTAGAATCACTGTTTAACCATACCTTCCAGATAGGCTTCATGCAATATGAATGGAGAACTGAAACAGTTGGCACCCTATTGAAATGTTGGCACTGAAAATACTGAGTGCCAACAAGACAAAAGTAAAAGACCAAAACTACAGGAGAAGAGCAAGTTTCAAAATGTGCTCTTCTCCTTTAAACTTCTTTTTGCACGTGGTCAAGGCCCACCAGGCACCCAATCCTGCACTCCCATGTGGGGGAAAAGCCTTCCACACCCTCAAACATATAGATGCCAACTCTGAGACGGCCATGCCTTGATAAAAGGGAATATTACAAGCAATAGCATCTCAGACTTAGTATATGTAAGTTTGTTCTTTCGGCCATTCAGTCTCCATCCATTTCAAAGAGTTACCAAAACAATAATCCCTCTGAACAAGGCTGAGCCACATACAAAGGCCAGAAACTACGGACCCATAAACCTGACAAGTCTTACATGAAACCCATGGAAATAATTATCATGGAAATGATTAACAATGAGACAGGAGTTCTTTTGATGCTGAATCCAATGCAGTCTGGTTTTGTCAACGGCAGATCATGCTTGCTCAACCTGGCTATCTTCTCTGTGAAGCTCACCATGGCAATGGACAAGGGGAAAATGATGTATATTACCTGCATTTGCCTATGCAAAGCATTTGACATAATACCCCTTGAGGTCACTGTAGACAAACTGATGGAATTAGGTATAAACCCTTATGTTCCCTGATGGATTGCTGGGTATATCGGAAGTAGGTTCCAAGAAGGTAGGATAGAGGAGTCCACCTCCACAAAAGAGGCTGGTCAGTAGCAGAGTCCCTCATAGCTTTATGCTGGATTCACTCCTTTTTGGCATCAGGTTCTCTGAAGGCAAGGCCAACATCAAGAGCCTCTGGCTGACCAAATGTGCTATAGATTGCAAACTAGGTACAGTCATGGAATACACCCAAGATACAAATATCTTCCATGAAGGGCTGACTCAGACAAATGATGTGGCAGAAACATGGGCTGAAACTCAGTGCCAAGAAATGCATAGTGGTATAATTTGAGAAGATGGTTACCTGTGTGATTGCTGCTTAAGGGAATGTTTCATTGCATGGTATCACTTCCTGATAATCCAATAATCTTTTCTTTCTTTTTTTATGACTGTGATCCTTCAGTGATTATTGAGTAACATGAGTAATATTTTGGCAAGATGTCCCCTAACAGTTTAGACATTTTGTTTCATTCCAGAAATAGCAGTTAGTAAACTCCTTTTCATTCCCAGTATTAAAAACGTATAGAGGGGATTTAGAGAGGAAGTAAAGCTTGGCATTCAGGATGTGGTCCACTTCTGCTGTGGAACAGGAAACATATGAGGTTTTAACAATAATGGAGGGAGAGATGATATTAACTTCCAGGAAAACTTTACTATCTTTTTTATCTCATTATAAGTTTTCAGACACTAAATCATGCATTTAATTTATCTTTACATTAAGCTGTAACATCTAGGACCAACACACACTTCTGGAAAGACGTTCTTGAGACACCAGATATGGTTTATAAAGGAGATAACACTAATGATAAGAATAATGGAGAGATATCAGCACATTCATCTCCAAATAAATCATTAATTGAAGCTCAGGTATCTATTGATGGGATACCTTTAGGAGCTTGTCTGAAGAGCTTCATTTTTCAGAAAGAGGAAAATGAAAAAACAGCACAGAAGATGTCGACGTGAACAAGAAAGAAAGCAGGGACACAAGTGGAACATTAAATGGACTTTTTGGTAAAATTTACAATGTATCTGACTGTTTTTTTTTTTTTGTTTGTTTTTTTAGTAATGAACAGTTAGTAATATTAAATTTGGGTTTTAGCTTTGTTCCAGCAAGGACAGTGGTTTGGCTAAGCTTTTTTTTCAGGAAATTAAATTTAAAATTTATTTTTTTCTGATATATCTTTAGAAAAAACATATTTTTTGCAAACCTAGTACATACAACCTGAATTTAGCAATTACTATAAAGGTGTTTGAACACTGTTGTGAGGAAGATATTTGCAGACTATGTAATAATAAAACTACTAATAAACACTTTAACCTTACTCATTCACAAAGAGGGGTGTCAAAAGAATTATTTAATCTTAATAATGTAAGATTCATGAAAGCCGATAAGGGTGGTGGTTTAGTCATCATGGAAAAATATAAAAGTATTTGGAATATAGAATAAATGTTAAGCAATCCTTTAGAATATTTTCAGGTGGAATATTCTGAAGTGTATAAAAGTTATACATTTATAGGGGTTAATTTGTATGAACTCTTGATGGAGGGGTCTGTAACATCTGAAATGTATGAGTTTATGGTTATTGATAATCCCATGATGGGTACTCTGTTTGGAATACTCAAGATTTATAAATAGCCAATTAAACCACCCTTTCAGCTGATTGTTTCTGCCCCAAATTATTTTACGGAAGGCATTTCACTAATGTTGGATTATTTTTGGAATCCCGTGGTGCAAAAGATGACATCATATATAAAGGACTCGTGGGATTTTTTAGACAAATTTGGACAATTTAAACTGGAATATGATTTAGATTTTTGCTTGATTGTTATGTTTACAATTGATATTAATTCTGTTTTTAGCAGTATACCTTATAAGAAAGGTATCAATTATGTTAGAAATTATTTGAATTGTAAGACACAGTTTTCTACCACTGACATTCATGTTTGTTGCACTCTTTTAGAGCTTATGCTACATCACAATTATTTTATGTTTAACAAAAATATTTACAAACAGTAAAAGGGTATGGCAATGGGGTCCTCAGCAGCCTCGGCCTATGCCAATTTACTTCTTGGATAGTGGGAAGAAGAAGTATTGTTACACAAGACAAAGTTTTATGTAAGATTTGTAGATGATTTTTTTTTATAATAGAGGGGAGCTTGGATAGTGTTCATCATTTTTTGAGTTTCATTAATACAAATTCAGGTTTTTTGAGTTTTACTATAGGAAGTGTAGGACTGAGTGTAGATTTTTTAGATGTTACTATTACTTGAGATACAATGAAGTTTAAATTTAATAGCCAAGTATATAGGAATAATACATGTGTTAATAGTTATTTGTTTTATTCGAGCAATCGTCCAGTCCATATCAAAAATAATATACCTAAAGGGCAATATATACATGCTTCGAGGATGGCTACAAATGATCAAGTTTTTGCTCAGGAAATTGATTTTATTACTCAATTATTTTTAGAAAGAGGTTATGATGTGGGTTTATTGTTAAAGTTATCACGAGATATAATAACATGGAGAAGTTCTGAACTTTAACCCATATTAGATTATAGTTTTAAACAGGGTTCTAAAACTATTATAATATGGGTTATGAAACCTTTTGTTGTTTGGATATGTCTGTTGACAGGAAAGACATTATATCAGTTATTAGCAATAATTGGAATATACTTCGAGGTAATTCAGACCTAATAAAGGTCATTGGAAACAAACCTAGATTTATAAGTAAAAACAACTTTAGTTTAAAAAAAATGCCTCTATAAAGATATCTGAACCAGGTATAAGTAACGATAAAAGTAAAAGTAAAGGAACGTACAAATGTGGCTTTTGTACCATATGTAGGTACATTTTAGAGGACCCCTTTGCTAATTTTTCCAATTTAGATAGGACTATTCCTGTTACAGGAGTGTATATTTGCAAGAATATGAGAATTGTTTATATTGCAGTGTGCTCCGGTTGTGGAGATTTTTTATGTAGGAATGTCCACTAGATGCCTAAAGAAACATATTAAAGAACATTTTTGTTCAATAAAAAGGAAAGGTCTAATAATGGTCTATATAAACATACCCTTAGATGTCCAGATAGTAATAAGTTTCTTTTTTCTATATTAGATCAAGTATCTAAGGACATCAGAGGGGGAATTATAAAAATAAAATAGAGCAAAGGGAGACTCTATACCAGTTGAAATTAAGAGTGGACAAATCACCAGGTATGAATGAGTCAATTAACTTGAAAGGTTTTCTAAAATACAAAAGGCTGAAAATTAATACTTTGTGATAAACATGCTATTGTTTTATTGTGAGTTTTAGGTCTGCTGCATTATGATTTGTAGTATTTCCTTTAATTAATCAATTAGATGATTGTTGTTTTCTTACTTTTAATGATTGCAACTTGTGTATATACATAGTTTTGAGGGAACTGAGTATTTTCATTCTGAATAAATCTCTTGTGGGACAAAAGCAATAAGTCTTTTGGTTTGCTAATATCTCATGATTGATCCTTGCTCTTCCTACCATGGTGGAATTTTGTTTTGTGGTTTATGGTTTCTGCTGTTTGTGTGGGAACATTATTTCTTTTTTGTTTTCAGAGACTATAAATTATGCATGCAATTTATCTTCTCATTGCGCTGTAACATCTAAGAAGCTGCACAAGCACAAACACACACACACACACACAAAACACAGACATACGCACACACAAAACAGAGACACACTCAGTCACACAAACACACAAACACACACACACACACACACACACACACACACACAACACAGACACATTCACACACAAAACACAGACACACACACATGTACACATGCACACACATGCACACACACACACATATGCACACGCACACACATACACATGCACACCTCTACACATCTCTACAGTAATCACATCTTTATCATGTTATCATTTTCAAATTATATTCAATTTGAAAATGTATAGAATCTAAATAGTCAAGTAAAATTGACTTACACATTATGACTAGAATAAGTACAATCATGTTTCTACCCAACTTCTCTCAACATATGCCAGCAGCACATAAAAGTTTGTGTTGCTTTTTAATTTTGTCCTTACTGTTCCTGATTAAGGCAAGATAATAGCTTATAAAATTGATCATATGGATAACTCCGACTAAAACAGTGAAGTGCAGAAAATATTACTGGCTTGTATAGAGCACAGTGATCTCATAGCTTCACTGGTTATAATTAAATCCCTAAGAGTTTCAATGTGGTCATGTATACCTTCACTTTAGAGCCACCATAAATGCATTATGGTTATCCACTCTAACTTTCTGTCATTTTTTTCTACATTTTCTTCATTCTCTGTCAGTAACGTACCAGCCCAGGAAAGTTGGCCATAGCATAAAATGTGTCTAGAGTGAGGTCCAGACATCCTCCATGACATGCCTTCATGCACTTATAATGCATGGGTAAGGCAATGTCTGATGCACAGCATGAACATTCTATGTAATGTTCCAGCACATTCCAACACATTCCAAGTTTCTTCTTGTGTAGTATTATATGTCAAATTTGCCATGGTCTAGGGATTGCTACTGGGGATCTGCAACACATGACAGTAATACTATTATGCATGGCCAGCTACCTGCTTTCATGATAATGGTATATACTGACATCTGTCTCCAACTATGTGTATACCTACACACTGAGCCACCCTGTGTCATGTGCACCCATAAGCTGTTGATATGGGCAAGGCACATTCCTTATGCATAAATCATGGGAACTACCTGGGTGATGTATGGAAACCTCATAGATGACTCCTTGAGTATTGTGCCGCACCACCTGACAGTTGGGAGGGATGGTGTAAGACCATCCTTTTGATATATCTCACATATTATGCACTAAGTGGGGTCATGGTGGCAAGATATGAGGAATTACTGTCTCCCAGGACCTGAGGAAAATGGGCTATACTGTAAACACATTTTAACTGCATGGACTTAAAGGTGCATAGGGCTAGGCACTATATGTTCCCCTGTGATTGTTTGCCAGCTCCTATATTCCTAAACAATGACATTGTTTGAGTCATCCCAACTGTTGAGGAACATAGGATATGCAAACCTGTTACCTGCAATATTCCTAGTTTGTCCCCATAGGTCTCTGGAGCTAGGATTGCTAAGATTGTACATACCTTCCTGCCTACTAGAGTGCTTAGATCATGCATCCCCATTGATTCTACCTGTGGGTAACATAATTAGACAAGCTCATGTATACCCTTCCTATTCACATTTAAGTGGTCCATAATCTGCTGGTCCATGAATTACTAGAAAGATAGTCATTAATGATACTATATGCATTGATGCTGTCATTCATGGCTTACTCTAGGAACTGCTATTAATGGGTCTTTCAGGTGTTGAAAGCTGCTTCTAAAATGGCCTAATTCTTCAGTCGAGTCAGGATTCACTGTTTGTTCCAGCAGACATATAACTTTCATTGCAAACAGCAAGGAAACTCAGCATAAGTAATGTAAATACTTCAGCTGTTCAGACTCAGTTGACTAATGCTCAGAATCCACAATGAACTGGGATCAGGGCTACTTCTTAAAAAGGCTACACCTCATACTAGACTTAAAAGTGCAATGGCAATAGAAGTATACGCACAACATAAATAAGCATTTGAGCAGCTTCATAGCATTAATAATCACATCAGCTATATCTACTGCTATCACAAACATTGTGGAGCCATGCAATGCCAAGCCTTGGCATGCAACAGTGCTGTGGGCCTGCATATTACATCTCTGAATCACTCCTCCATGTTTGATGCCATCATTTTCACAATAACTGTGCCTCATTTGCATGGTGAACTTCATTATGCATTAATTTGCATATGCTGCATAGCATGTCATTTTTCTCCTAGCATGACTACTCTACGTCACTCTATGTCACTAAATCTCCTCTTTGTATGCTGTTGCTCCCTGCTCTAATCTGTGTCAAACTATGCTCTGTCTCTGAAAACTGCCGTTGCTTTAAAAGAGTATACCCCTCTGGTGTCTTTAACAGTTCTACTTCAAAGGTAGAATTAAGTGAAATTTCCTATGACCATTGTCATATTTAAGGCTTAGAATCTGTCTCTGATGCTGTTAACAGGTCTGAATAAATGCTATAAGAAGACAAAAATTTGCACTCTTCAATGTTTATGCCAAATCAGTTGCTAAATCCAAACAGATATAATAATTTCCATAAGACATTAATTTGTCATATTTGTCACATTAAGTTGAATTGTGATAATTCTTAAATTATAAATAACAGATACGTTATCAATAATGTAGACAATGTTATTGAATACTTTCAAATGAAAAAGGCAAATGAGTACTATGTTTGACCAAATATAGATTAGTAGAATCCTGATTGGGGTAATAAGGAATAGTTTTGGGTAAAATACCAGACTCTGTTCTTTTTGGTATGTGAACGGGTAGATAAGCTAAGTCCTATATTCAGCCAAGAAGGGAGAGTGGATGAAATACAAGAGGCACATAGCAAGGACAGGATGAAACTACCTAGCATAATAAATGTGTCAGGTTTGTGAGACACATGGAGGTACTCTCACAGAATGAAGATTTATCTTCTTAGATCTAAATAACTCTCATGAGGTGTAACAAACTTTTGACTTACAATAGCACGTCTTGGAGATTTTTACCTGGTACTATACCGACAAGTGTATTTGTGCAAAGCAGCCTTTGGCTATTGTGTTATGTCCACACCTGAGGGATGAAAAGAGGCATTCCTAGAGATATAAATGTGACTCAGGGTTAATTGATTCACAGCAGCTAAAGGAGAACTTAAAATATTTGAAAAAGATAAGTGCTTATTTTCAGCTGTTTTTGCACTTCTGTTTTACTGTATATCTGTGTAATATTTGCAACTGTTTTCTAGTCTCCTTTCTTTGTCTATTAGAGCTGAAAATCTCTTTTACTGTTTGTGACCTTTTCAGCTTGTAGTGAAATCTTTTGTCTAGAGAGGCCAATCTGTTTTCTTTTTGGTAGAAAGAATCAGTCTAGTTTGATCTAACTAAGAGCATTCCTGCAACACTGTTATTTTTGATTGGATAATTGGGCTGGTTTCTGTTTATCTGCCTTTAATAGCCAGTATTTTAAACCAGTTGTACTTATTTGCTCAAGCTGTTCAAAGGTGTAGTGAGAGGCCTTCTGCCATTTGCTCTGCCGTGATATTGAAAAGATAAGTGCTTATTTTCAACTGTTTCTGCACTTCTGTTTTACTGTATATCTGTGTAATCTGTGCAACTTTTTTTTGTCCCACCCACACATCCAGTTGTTGTGGTAGTCTTAAGTCTTGGTGGCTTTGAGTTGCCCACCTCTAGTATAAAGTTGATACGGAACACCCCCCAATCACATTACATCACCTCATTCTACTGTTTATAGTGAGAACTTAGTAAAGGCCCACCCCTTTAACTTCTGAACCTTGAATTATCTCATTATCTGCTGTCTCTCCACTTTCTACTGAAAAAAAAAAACGGTACCTCTTTCTGTTTCATTTTGCTGTTTGTGCTTAGGAGTTCAGCTGCATTTAGTTTTCTGTATTTATTATACTGCTTTATTTGAGCTGTCTGTTACTGTTGGGACTTGTGAGCTACTGTTTCAAAATCAATCTATTGATTAACTATATTTCCTTGCTATGTACTGTAATTCATTCCTGTTTAACTGCATTTTACTGCATTTCATTGCTGTTTAACTGTATTTTTTCATACTGCACGTTCTTTTCTTTTGACTATAAGTGATTAATCTGTGCTTCATTGTGAGTTTTTTTTTTACTAAGTTCTTAACCTTAAAATTGAGTAGCATAGTCTATATACAGGTCTGCAGCATCCAGCGCTTCAGCTGCATGGTTTTAAACCGTTTTTGAGGTATTCCAGCTACAAGTTTTCCCTTAGTAGCACTTGTGTTATTATCTAGTAGTACTACCCATAAACCTTCCTCCCTTTACCCTCTTAGTTCTTTCAGGTTCTGACAAATATGGATGGACAATTTCCTACATTGTCTCCTGCCAGTCTGGTCAATATGGGAATCCTGAGACAGTGCAGCAACTGCCTCATGTACTTGGACAACCGTCTACTTCTACCACCTAGGAACACAATCTGTGAGAGATGCAAATACATCAAGCACCTAGTGTCATTGCTCTCTCCATCACAAACAAGTTTATCTGGCACTGAGAAGGTTGGCAACATGAACAGCACACCTCAAACACCACCCACACCTACACAACGCACTCCCACATATGTGGAGGCCCTCACCAAAAGCATACCAAAGCAAAAGAGACCTCCGAGGCATAAAGGCACACAAACTCTACTGCCCACCACACCACACATAGTCCGCACACTTGTGTCTCACAGCTACTAAGGCCTTAATATAAACAAAACATATTAGTCATAGGAGACTCCATTGTGAGACACAAACAGATGTGCCCCTCACCAGGCTGGATAAGGAGAAAGTCACAGTTAGTTGTTTGTCGGTTGCCAGAATCCGCCATATCACCAATGCACTCAAGTGTCTCAACAGGTGCTGTTATGGCTCTGTCATAGTCCATGTTGGAGTGAATGACTTGAGACATACCTCCTTGGACTATATGAAGAGAGACATGATAGAGCCGGCTGAGTATGTGTCCCAGGCATTTATGTCCCTAGCCTTAAGCAGCATTCTACCATCACACAGAATGATGCCTCAATACAAACAGAACATTATTGACTTTAACAACTGGCTTAGTTTCTGGTGTCATTCAAAGGGGATCCAGTACCTGACAGCCTGGGATGACATGATTAACAAGCCACAATGCTTTGCCAAAGATGATCTGCATCTGTCTCCCTTGGGCTTCAAGCTTCTGGCAAAGGCTCTTGCCTCCCCCATAGTGCTTTTTTAAGCAATGCCATGAGGTCAAAACTACCAACATGACAGTTTCATCAAAACGTAAATTAAAGGTTATAGGTTCATAGGTGTGCACTAGGCTAATGTCTCTGGGGCATTTACAAGCCTAGCCATAGGATTACCCTGGCATCGTGCCACCTGACTTTAGTTCCCAGTGCCTCTGTCGAGTAGAGACACTGGAGTTATCCCCGGGGTGAATTTTCTATTTCCCATCCACTCATCAAAATTTCTCTTGAAGAGGGTCAGCGAAGTGCTCTGTTTGACATGTATGGGAAGTCTTTTCCATAGAAGGGGCAGTGTCCGGGTTATGTACCTGTCCCTCCAGTACATTCTGTTAATTGTGGTACTGAGCTTGAGGTCTCTGGAGCATGTGGTGTGGAGCAATTGGGATTTCTTTAGATATAGAATTTCTAACAGAACTGAGTCAGACATGTCTTTGTAAGTCAAGCAGAGATCGCCTCTAACTAGGCGATATCAGGCAGAGAATAGTTGGAGTTTTTTTAGTCTGCCCATATATGTCAAGTGTTTAAGGGCTAGTATCCTCTTTGTGAGGTACTTTTGTGGCCTCTCCAGTTGTTGCAGGTGTCTAGTGAGGTACATGCCAAATGAGGCATTGTACTTGATGATTGCCCTAATGAGGAAAGAGCAGAGAGAGACAATGACCTCTTTCTTCCTGGATGCAAAACCCTTATTAATGAGATGTGCCACATATAAAGACTTTCTGATCACAGTGACAATGTGGTGATCAAATGAAAGGTTGCTGTCAACCAGTGTTCCCAGATCTCTTATAACGCCTTCTGTGCTCAGTGGTAATTCATGGGAACCAGGTTTTTCCCAAAGGGGATGACACTATATTTTTTGGCACTGAGTTTAAGGCCATGGTTCTAACACCAGTCTTTGGTCTCAGTGAGGCCATTCTGTAGGATGTCAGCATCACTTGGGGAGTTAATAATAGCTCCCAACTTGCAATCGTCTGTGAACGTTGTCAGCCAGAGTACCTATGTGTTGGCCTGGACTTCAGAGAAGTAGATAAAAAACAGGAGAGGACGCAGGACTGAAGCCTGTGGGACTCCACTCATGACAAGTCAGCAGTCTGACTTGGAGTCCGCTACATTCACACTGTGGGTTCTATCTGTGAGCCAGTTTGCAACCCACCTAGTGATATAAGGGTTGATGTCTAGCTTAGTGAGTTTTTCTATGATTCCTGAGTGGGGAATGGTATCAAAGGCCTTGGCCATATCAAGGTAGGCTGTATGAACCACCTTGCCTTCATCCACAGCTCTGGTGACTGACTCAAAGAAGTCGACAAAGTTGAGCAGGCATGATTTACCCTTCACATAACCAAACTGTGTGGGATCCAGAGTTTGGAGATTCCCTATATCCTTGTTTATTAGGTCCATAATGATGAATTCCATAGCTTTCCATATCAGTCTCGGAAGGATAATTGGGAGATAGTTCCCAGGGTCTGTAGTAGCGCCTCCTTTGTGGAGAGCAATGACCACAGCAGTGCACCATTCAGTATGGACAAAGCCTGAGGTGAGACTGTGATTGAACAGGGCACACAGGTGAGCTGCCAGTTCACTCTGTAGTTCATGTAGAACGCAGCCAGGGATATTGTCAGGTCCCATAGAGGCTGTATTCTTGGCCTTGGAAAGTGCTGTTTTAATCTGTGCAGCAGTAATACTGGGTGCCTGGCAGCCTACTGGTATTGTGATTGGTCCTTTGGTGGGGGGATGGGTAAAGTTGGCACTGACTCTGTCTGCCAGTATATTGGCAATATCTGTTGGGTCGGTATAGGAGGTATTATTGTGCAGTAGCTCAGAGCAAATCTGGGTATTGACATGGAGATTCTTTACATAACCATAGAAGACCTTGTGGTTATCTCTACTATCTGCTTCAATTCTGCAGATTTTCCAGTCTCGGGAGTTTACCTTATTCTGCATCAGTTTCCTCCTTCTGTTGTAGAGTTTGTTTATGGCAGGGGACCACCAAATTGGCTTCCTTTTTTTGGAGGAGAATGTCTTGGTTCTATTGGGTACGATGAGATCCATGCATTTGTGTACATGTTCGTACAGTGCATTGATGTATGATTCAGCGGTCATGCAATTATTCTCCATTTGCATGGGTTCTGTGAAGTTAGCCACCTCTGTTTTTAGGATCCCAAAGTTAACTTTGGAGAAGTTTTTCATGGCGGTTACCTTTGCTGTGGGTGGGGGGTGGGAGGGATGTGGATTTCCAAGGTAATTAGTTTGTGGTCGGATCTAACCAGGGAGCAGCTGAATATTGGTGTAGAGCAATGGTCGCCCATGTTAGTAATGACCAGGTCAAGGATGTTGCTACCTCTAGTTGGGGTAAGAATGAGCTGGTCCACGACATTGGAATTAATGAACTCCAGAAAACGTTGGGCAAGTGTATTGGTACATGAGTAGTTTTCCCAGTTAATGGAGGGGTAGTTGAAGTCGCCTAGTGTGAGAGTGTTAGACTGGACCCTAATATTCTCCAGTGTGCTTAGGAACGTGGAGTGTGAGTCTTGGGACATGGTTGGGGACCTATAGCAGGCTACGAGCTGAATCGCTGTCTTACCCAATGTTAGCTGCTCCTGAAGTATCTCTGATGCTTTATGTTGGGCTAGCAGTTTGGAGGTGTGCACATCCTTTATGAATATGGAAACAGCACCACCTTTGGTGGTTCGGTCCAAGTTCTGGGGCTGAAAGGTGTGGAAAGAGTTATAGCCTGGTAGTGTAGGGGTGCTTTCTGCTGCCTTAAAACAGGTGTCTGTTACAGCACAAATATCGATGTTCTCTATTTTAAGGAGTGCTTCGAGCGAGTGCATGTTGAGATTTAGAGTTCCAGCATTGAGCAGCATGACCCTCAGATTGCATTTGTTTGTAGCTGTTATGGTGGTAATTTGGTCTTTGGAACACCACCTAAAAAAGGCACTATAGGGGTGGCAAGAGCCTTGGCCAGTATCTGGAAGCCCAGGGGTGACAGATGCAGGCCATCTCTGGCAAAGCATCGAGGTCTGTCAATCATGTCATCCCAGGCAGACAGATACTGAATCCCCTTAGAATGGCATCAGAAACTTAGCCAGTTGTTGAAATCACTCATTTTCTGCTTGTACTGTGGTATAATTCTGGGTGATGGTAGGATGCTGCTCAGGGCTAGGGTCTTACCCGCCTGGGCTACATAATCCGAGAGCTCCTCCATGTCTCTTTTCATGTAGCCCAGGGAGGTGCATCTCAGGTCATTCACACCCACATGTACAATGACTGAGTCATATTTGTACCTGCTGTTTAGGGACCTGAGTGCGTGCGTTATGTGGCAGATCCTGGCACCTGACAGGCAGCTGACTGTTACTTTCTCCTTATTTATCCTAGTGAGGGGGACATCAGTGTGCCTCACTATCGAGTCACCTATGACTAGTGTGTTGGGCATGCTGTTTTGCCTTATGGGCTTTGTTTGAGTGGCACACTGTTTTGGAGAGTTATGTGTCTCATACTTAGTGTTCTGTTGTGGTGGTCGAGTGCATTTCTGCCTTGGAGGTCTCTGCTGTTTGGGTAGATTTTTATTGAGAGCCTCCACAAGAGTGGGTGTGTGGTTTGTGTTTTTATGTGAAGGCAGTGCTGGTTTGTGTTCTGGAGGGCTATGTGTTCCATGCAGTGTGGCGCAAGTTCTGACCTTTTCCTCTTGGCCAGCTATTCTGGTCTTGGCTGTAGAGTGTGTGGCTTCCAGTTTGGATATATAAGTGCATCTCTCACAAGTCTGAGTGTTGGGAGGTAAGAGGAGAGGGTTCTTAGTGTTCATGAGGCAGTTGCTACATTGCCTCAGATGCCCAAGTTCATCAGGTTAATAGGAGAAAGCACAGGGAACTGACCATTAGACATGCCTGGAGGGGTGGGCATTAATAATAAGTACTGGATCTGTTTCCTTGTAAAACATTTAGTGCTGGTAGCAGTTTTGTGTGCTACAATAATTGCTACAAAAAGTCTGGTAAAGTTCTAAAGTAATAAGCTAGTAAAAGTGCAGGAGGAGAGAACTAGTAGATCTAAGGAAAAAATTGAAAAGCATACTTTGGCACTGCTCAGATTCTTACAAACAGTCCTGGATACAGCAAGTCTGCATCTGGACTAGACTAGCTACAGGAAAGGCGTGAAAAAAAGTGCAAATCTGGGCTTTTAAACCAGAAAGTTTAGAGAGAGAACAACTGCCCAAATGGCCAATAAACTACAATTTCTGGGCTAGAAACCACTCCTCTTGTGGTAGATAGGCTACCCAGTGCTTACCACTCCCACTGATAAGCTAGAAAGCTTCCACTCCAGTACAGAAAGGCTTGGTGGCTCAGAAGCTTACACACATTCCTGGATACAGCAAATCTGTATCTGGACTAGACTAGTTACAGGAAAGGCGGGAAAACTGCAAACGCGGGCTTCTAAACCACAAAGGTGAAAGACATGAAAAACTGCCCAAACGGCCAATAAACTACAACTTCTGGGATGAGTAACCTAGTATGGCTGAGGTGCTATCGGCAGTTTTGAACCAGGTTTCTGTGACTGCACAAATGTCATTCAAAGGGGATCCAGTACCTGACAGCTTGGGATGACATGATTGACAAGCCGCGATGCTTTGACAGAGATGGTCTGTATCTGTCTCCCTAGGGCTTCAGGCTCCTGGCAAAGGCTCTTGCCTCCCCCATAGCGCCTTTTTTTAGGCAATGCCATACTGGGAGTCTAAACATGAAACTGCACTAATTGGAAGCATTTTTAACCCTGGAAGAAGTTGACATTTGTGCAGTCACAGTAACTTGGTTCAAAACTGCGGAGAGCACCTCAGCCATACCAGATTACTCATCCTATCATTCATTCAGACCCCAAGCCATGGGCAGCAAAACAAAAGAAGGTGTAGTTGCAGTATACATAAAAGACATACACACCTCCAGGCTTTTCAAACAGTATGATGCACAGGAAATACTCCAGGTGCAGTTAACAATTGAGAAGACCCCTATTCAAATCATAGCTAGCTACAGGCCTCCAACTCTGACTCAAGATGCCCACTCCACCTGTCTGGACCTCTTTGAATCTGTCAAGATTCAGCCATTTACCCTGACCCTGGATGACCATAACTCTCCAACCATATATTGAAAGAAATACACATGCCAAAACACAAATGCCCAGAGATTTCTTGATTTCGTCAATGTAAATGCTGTTGACCATTTGGCTGACACCCCCACAAGAGGTGAAAATATCTTAGACTTGGTATTAACCAACATGAGTAACCACTGCAGCATCCCTACAGTGTCATCATTCCTGGTAAGATCCGACTACAAAACAGTCACTTTTGAAGTCACCATCTCCCCCGATCCTTCCCTAGCTAGGGTCAAACAAAAAACTTCTCCAAAGCTGAATACAACCTCCTGGGGGAAGGTATAAACAGATTCACAGCCCTCTCCCCCTCCACAGAAACAGACACATATGTCCAAAGTAGTATACGAACATTTATATAGCTGCATGGAATCAGGAATACCAGACAGGATGAAATCCTCCTCCTCAAGGAAGGGTACGCCTGTCTGGTGGACATCTACAATAAACTCTATACTAAAAGGAAAAAAACTGCTGTCCAGTACCAAGAAGGAGCAGGTGTATAATTGAAAGCAATCTCCCCTTAGCCTGAACAAGCAAATAAGACCACTAGTGAAATCCTACAAAGCAAACCGAGTCCAAACTGGCAACATCTACTAAAGACAATCATAAGGCTTTCTTCACATATGTCTGCAATCTCAAGGGAATCACCCAGATCTGCTCAGAACTGGTGGTCAAGGACACCACATACACAAACCCTGTAGATATAACCAACCTGCTGGCAGACAGGTTCAGTGAAAACTTCACTCCTTTGTTCCCCCCATCAGTAAAACAGGACATCCCCAGTACCTGCCCCCCTCCCCTTATCTCTAGGGAGCAAATCATCACTGCCCTCTCAAAGACAATAAATACAGCCTCCATGGGATCCGATAACATCACAGTCTGCATCCTACATGAACTAAGGCAGGAACCTGCAGCACCATTAGGCACCCTATTCAACCAAAGCCTGAGTACTGGCTTTGTCCCAGGCAGTTGGAGAACAGCTACTGTCATCCATTTGAACAAAGGTGGAGCATCCACCTATCCAGGAAATTATAGACCCATCAGCCTAACTAGCCTGATCTGCAAGGCCATGGAGTGGATTATTATGGACGTCATTAACAAGTACATCGGCAACCTCCAGACACTTGATCCCACACACTTTGGTTTTGTCAAGCAGAGGTCATGCCTGTTAAATTTGGTTGACTTCTTTGAGACAGTCAAAAAGTCATAGACAAGGAAGAAGATGCACACCATCTACATGGAACTGGCCAAGGCCTTCGATACTATTGCCCACTCAGGTATAATAGATAAACTCTCACAACTAGATATCAATCTATATGCTACCAGCTGGGTAGCAAACTGGGTCAATGACAGAACCCACCTGGTTAAAATAGGGGAAACCACCTCAAGTAGTAGACCTGTAACAAGCGGTGTACCCCAGAAATCAGTCTTGGGGCCTCTTCTGTTTGGGATATACTTCTCAGAGGTGCAGGCCAAATCTAGTGGGCTATGGCTGACCAGGTCTGCAGATGACTGCAACCTGGGTGATGTCATCAATTCCCCTAGTGATGTGGACATTCTCCAAGAGGGATTCACCCAAACAAATGACTGGTGCCAGAAACATGGCCTCAAACTGAATGCCAAAAAATGCATCATCATTCCTTTTGGGGAGAATGACATCCCCACAAATTATCATACTGATAATAAGGCACTAAGCATGCAATCAGTCGTGAGGGACTTGGGAACCCAGGTTGATAGCAAACTGACTTTTGACCACAATATTGCCTGCATTGTACAGAAAGCTTTCTACATGGCCCACCTTATTAGTAAGGGTATCTCATCCAGGGACAAGGTGGTCATAACATCCCTGTATTCTTTCCTTATAAGACTGATTATTGAGTACAGTGCCCCTTTCAGCATGTACCTCACCAAGCAGATGCAGCAGCTAGAGAGACCACAAAGATTCCTCACTCAGAGAATCCAGGGCCTCAAACATCTACCCTACACATATAGGCTAAATGCCCTGTCCCTCTACTCAGTCTCCTACATACTCCTCAGATGTGACCTCTGTCTGGCAAACAAAGCAATCTCAGAACCCGCCCTGATGGGACTGCTGCATTTCCACAAGTCAAGCTCCACTCTAGTAACCCACATGCAATAACTCAACCTGGTCTGTGACATCAATATGACTTCTTGGTGGGACAGATTTGTGTCCCAGAGACTCCCCCTTTTGTGGAATAGAATCCATCTCCATGTAAAGCTGAGGAGCTCATTAAGCCTTTTTAAGCGCAACCTGGATAACTGGATGGGGAACAGAAAATACACTGGAATTCCAGACAAATATTAAAGGCCAAAGCCATGGAGTGAGCATTTCTTTCACTGAAGAAAGAGTTGATTTGCAAGGAAGTCTAAAACTACTTTTAAGAATGCCTGTTATTGGTGAAATGAGAGAATATGATGTGCCTGCAAAGGACTGGTACAAAAAACTAAGGAGCATCAGAGAGTAGAAGACAGAAATTTTAAACAGTTTTTGTACCAAGGGGCAGGTAGTGAGTAGTGTAAATCAGCATCCAGGCAGTAGGGCCACAGATCCTGATGATTTCCTAATTGAACTCTGCAAGTTGTTAACTAAAGACCTTGCATGCTTATGTCACCCTATAATAAAGCATTAAAACCACAAAGTATATTAGTTAAAGTAGACTATTAATGGTATTACTTCTCAAGCCTAACAAAATCACGATGTTACCAAAAACATTAAGGCCCACCGATGTACTGAACTATGGGCTGTATGGTTAATTCTGCTGGGTGTAGGCTGACATTGTGTCATGATTTTAGTGGTGTTGCAGTGTACAGTAAAAGAACCAGCTATGTGCAGACCTGGTGAACAGTGTTAATACCCAGAAGATTTAATTAATTGGTTTTAATCATTTTGAAACCCTTTCCAAAACATACAAAAAATTGTAGTGACAACCCACCTTTGTGAAAATGCCACATATTCCATAAATTTTGCGGTACATGGATTGATTGGTGGACCTTAGAAGGTTTAGGATGTCTTTGACTATAGTATTAAAGCTATCAAAGGATTTTTGCCTCACATGAAGGCTAATACTTTATGTGCATGATTTAGAGTATATGTGATTCATTTAAAATTTCCACTTCAGTCCTGCTTTGGTCAGTAAGAAGTGTAGGATAATAGGGTTCTTAGTCAACCCAATAACTGAAACCTGCTGCGCTTAAATGTATGGCATACAAAATACTTGGATTAAATGATCTGCTGAGAAGACGGCACAAAGTATACCCATCCTTTTAAGGTAGAGTGACTGCAGTTTAGATTATGACAATCACATTAGTATTTAGAGCAAAGCAATGCAATGTAATGCAAAAGAGAGGAACTATTCTTGATGGCTATCACAGTTACAAAAGGTAGTTTATATGGGACAAAATGACTTACATTTTGTAAGTGTATAGTTTTTACAGAGTTATCCAGTAAGAATCTGAGAGTACATCTTTTGGCTTGTGCACCATTGCTTTATCTTGTCCTCCTCGGGTCAAGACTGTGCTAGACAGTCAAGAGGAGAAGGCTAACACCTGCATTACACCTCTAGCAACTCATAACCCTTCAAAACCCACACATAGCAACACTAAGCCCATATATGCGGAGGCCCTTAACATTAACCTGCCCAAGCAACAAGGACCTCCGAAGCCGAAACGCAAACAAACACCAGTCACAATCAAAGTGACACATAGCTCACAACACCAGTGTGCTACCCAACAACAGCCCCTAAGGCAAGACAATGTACCCAACACTTTTAGTCATAGGTGACTCTATAGTCAGGCACACTGATGTCCCACTCACCTGGCTGAACAAGGAGAAAATTACAGTCAGCTGCCTGTCGGGTGCCAGGATCTGCCACATAACGCATGCACTCAAGTCACTCCACAACAAGTACAAATACAACTCTGTCATTGTCCATGCTGGAGTAAATGACTTGAAACGTAACTCCCTGGACTACATGAAAAGAGACATGGAAGAGCTCTTGGACCATGTGACCCAGGCAGGTATGACCCTAGCCCTGAATAGCATCCTGCCGTCGCCCAGAATGATACCACAGTATAAGGACAAAATGATTGACTTCAACAATTGGCTAAGCCTCTGGTGTCATTCAAAGGGGATCCTGTATTTGTCTACCTGGGAAGACATGATCGACAAACTACGATGCTTTGCCAGATATGGTCTGCACCTGTCACCCCTGGGATTCAGGTTACTGGCTAAAGCTCTTGCCACCCCTATAGTGCCTTTTTTAGGCAAGGTTCAAATGATAAAACCACCACCGTAACAGATACAAGCATGCAAAATCTGAAGGTAATGTTACTCAATGCTAGAAGTCTAAACCTCAAAATGCACTCTCTCGAGACTCTCCTAAAAATGGAGAGCATCAATATCTGTGCAGTGACTGAGACCTGGTTCAAGGCTCCAGAGAGCACCCCTGCAATACCAGGCTACAATTCTTACCACACTTTTCGGCCACAAAACCAAGACCGAAACACTAAAGGTGGAGGAGTGTCCATATTCACCAAGGATATTCATACCTCCAGGCTAGTTGCCCAAGACAATGAATCTGAAATTCTCCGGGTGCAACTAACACTAGGTAAGACTGCAATCTAAATTGTAGCTTGCTACAGATCCCCCACCATACCCCAAGATTCTCACTACACCTTCCTAAACATACTGGAAAATATTAAGATACAACCAAACACCCTAATACTAGGTGATTTCAACTACCCTACCATTAATTGGGAAAACTACTCGGGTACCAACTACTTTTCCCAACGGTTCTTGGAATTCATAAATTCCAACACCCTGGATCAACTAATCCATTGTCCCACCAGGGGCTCAATATCCTAGACCTGGTCATTACCAACATGGGAGATAGATGATCCACACCAGTGGTCACCACCTCATTGGTCAGGTCTGACCATAAGCAAATCACCCTTGACATCCACACCCCCCCACCCCCACACCCCAGTAAGGAAATCTCCTTAAAAAACTTCTCCAAAGCCAACTTCATGCTACTGAAGTCAGAAGTGACAAACTTCACAACACCCATGCAGACAGGATCTGGAAGGTCGACTGCAGAATCCTACACTAAGGCAATGTACAAGCACATCCACTCATTCATGAATCGTGCCATCCCAAATAGAACCAAGATGCTCTTCTCCAAAAAAAAGGAAGCCAATCTGGTGGTCCCCTGCTATAAACAAACTATACAGCAGAAGGAAGAAACTCTTGCAGAAAAGAGGAAAATCCCAGGATGCAAAAAACTCCCTCACCAGCCTCAGTAAGAAGCTGAGATCCCTCATAAAATCCTCAAAAGCTAATTATGCAAATAAAATTGCCAAAGATTCCAAAGACAACCACAAGGCATTCTATAGTTATGTCAAGAATCTAAATGGCAATGCTCAGATCTGCTCTGAACTACAACAGAATGGCATTAAATATACTGAACCCAAGGATATTGCCAATATCCTGGCAGATCGATTTAGTGCCAACTTCACTCCCCTCTCATCCCCTAAAGGGCCCATCATAATACCAAATGATTGCCAAATTCCGATAATCACAGCCACACAGGTAGAAACAGCACTCTCCAAAGCTAAGAATACAGCATCCATGGGACCAGATGACATCCCAGGCTGCGTACTACATGAACTGCAAAATGAACTGGCACCCCACCTAAGTGTCATGTTTAATCATAGTCTCACCTCAGGCTTCGTGCCCACTGAGTGGCACACAGCTACAGTTATCCCACTCCACAAGGGAGGATCGACCTTGGATCCCGGGAACTACCGTCCCATCAGTCTGACAAGCCTGATCTGCAAGGGCATGGAACGCATTATCATGGAACTTATAAACAAAGACATTAGCAAACTCCAGACACTGGACCCCACCCAGTTTGGGTTTGTGAAGGGCCGATCTTGTCTCCTGAATCTGATTGACTTCTTCGAATCGATCTCCAGAGCTGTGGACGAGGGTAAGGAGGTCCACACAGCCTATCTGGACCTCACCAAGGCCTTCAACACCATCCCCCACTCTGGAATCATAGATAAACTTACTAAGCTGGGCATAAATCCCTACGTCACTCGATGGGTTGCCAACTGGCTTACTGACAGAACCCAGACTTAAAAGTAGCCAACTCCAAATCCAGCTCCAGACAAGTGACAAGTGGAGTACCTCAGGGTTCAGTCCTGGGACCACTCTTGTTTGGCATCTACTTCTCTGAAGTACAGGCCAACACTAAGGGACTCTGGCTAACAAAGTTTGCAGATGACTGCAAACTGGGAGCCATTATTGAATCCCCAAATGATGTGGATATTCTACAAAAGGGCCTTACAGAAACAGATGCCTGGTGCCAGAGCCATGGGCTCAAGCTTAATGCCAAGAAATGTATAGTCATCCCTTTGGAAAAAACATGTACCCATGAACTACCACATAGGTGGCAGGACACTAAACATCGAAAGTGTGATGAGAGACTTAGGGACACAAGTGGACAGTGGTCTCACTTTTGATAACCACATTGCCACAACAGTCAGGAAATCCTTCTACGTGGCACACCTCATCACTAAGGGCTTTTCATCCAGAAAAAAGAGGTCATTGTCCCACTGTACTCATCCCTCATTAGACCCATTATAGAGTATAATGCCCCATTTGGTATGTACCTCACAAGACATCTGCAACAACTGGAAAGGCCACAGAAATACCTCACTAAAAGAATCACAGGCCTAAAGCAGATGCCATATGCTGACCGTCTAAAAAAACTCCAGCTATACTCTGTGGCATATTGTTTACTTAGAGGAGATCTTTGCTTAACATACAAGGCCATGTCATACCCTGAGCTGTTGGACATGCTCCACTTAAAGAAATCCCAAACCCTCAGAGCCACACGCTCCAGGGATCTAAACCTTATCATCACAATGAACAAAACATGCTGGAGGGATAGGTTCCTGACCCAGAGACTCCCCATACTCTGGAATAGACTGCCCATACATGTCAAGCAGAGCACCTCATTGGCCCTCTTCAAAAGGAACCTTGATGATTGGATGGGAGATAGGAAATTCACCCCGGGGATCATGTCAGTCGCCCTGCTAGACAGGTGCCCAGAGAAGTAAATATTGTGGGAAAAAATTTCCAGGGATTTGTTATGGCTAGGCTTGCATAGGCCTTAGGGTCGATAGCCTAGTACCAACCTATGAACCTATGAACCTTTGATTAAGTTTGAAGTTGAGGGCAATGATGGATGGTGAGTGTTCCCAATGACCAAAACAAACACACAGGATGAAGAAAGCAGTCAAAATAATCTAAACAGTGTAAGTAGCCAAGGTCAGCTGTTCAAGGCCTATCTAAAAGAATGGGAGTAGAAACGAGCAGAAACTCAGGAAGATTCTAGACTGAGGTAACTTTCACTTAGCTGCTTTGTAGTAAAAGAGATATCAAATGCTTGGAGGGTTTGTGGAAGGCCAATAGTTGTGCCTTATAATCATATACCTAACAATGGGATTTAGGTCAGGATCACTGGCATTTCTTTCAGCTGTGCCTTATGGCAGTCTTGGTTGCAGTTCACATGTAGTTTTCCAAGGTGCTAAATAATATGGGACTAAAAAGATGGAGAAGACACTTTTGGATGATATTTATGTAATGGAAACACCTTTCAAAGGAATATATGATGCCAATGTTTGTAGAACTCCCAGGTTACATTGTAAGGGGTCATTCAGTCAATTTGCTTGACAAAAGAGTAAACAAAATGGGTCTGGTTGAAGAGATTACAGCTCATGTGGCTACTTTGCATATGGTTGTTGATAAAGGATAGGTGATAGGAAAGTGACAACCTATTAAAAGTTAATTTAAAAGCCCCCTGCACCCCCAAGTCCTCCATCCCCTTAACTGTGTGCGCACGCGTGTGTGTGTGTGTGTGTGTGTGTGTGTGTGTGTGTGTGTGTGTGTATATGTGTGTATATATATACATAAATATATATATATATATATATATATATATATATATATACATATACATATATATATATCTATACATATATATATATATATATGTATATATATATATATATATATATATATATATATATATATATATATATATATATATATATATATATGTATATATATATATATATATATATGGGTCTACTACCGGATATCGAAATTACACTATTTCAAAATCCAGCAGTAGATGCCCACTAACGTGAAAGTGCACTTCACTGAAAATGCACTTTAGCAAACACCAATTGAGTGAATGGTTACGGACCTTAGGGTTAGGGCTTGGGTTAAGGATAGTGGATAGCTAGTGGGGCGAACCACTATCCTTACCCCAAGCCCTAACCCTAAGGTCCATGACTACCACACCACAGTGGAGGACAGTGCCCATTTGTTCTAGTGGTGTTCGCGAAAGTGCACTTTTGGTGAAGTGCACTTTCGCGTTAGTGGGCATCTACTACTGGATTTCAAAATAGTATAATTTCTATCTCCGGTAGTAGACCCATAATATATATATATATATATATATATATATATATATATATATATATATATATATATATATATATGCTCACACACACACACACACACACACACATATATATATATATATATATATATATATGGGTCTATGTTAAAACATCGAAAGTACAGTTCATCGAACTGCACTTTGACGAACTGACTTTAGCAAACGTGCTTAACATTTAATATGCACTTTTGCTTAAGTAAACAAAACAAAATTAAAAAACACACAAAACAAAACGTAAACACTACTATGCATGGGGGCAAGCCCTCCTGCACCCCCACACCCCCCTACTTTAATATTCTAACTCCAAGATCGCACTACAGTAGGGAAAATATAATATTCCCTTATACCCACTGTGCCGCGATCTCCACAAAAGATTTGTTAGTTGTACATCAACAGAATATGTTGATGTACAACTAACAAAACATGCAAACTGCATGCTTTTTTTCATTTTTTTACTTTGTTTTAGTGAAAGTGCATATTTGATGTTATGCACTTTCACTAAAATCAGTTCATCAAAGTGCAGTTCGATTAACTGTACTTTCGACTATACATACACACACACACACACACACACACACACACACACACACACACACACACACACACACACACACACACACACACACACACACACACACACACACACACACAAACACCTATCTCTCCCTCTATACACATGCACACACAAATTTAAAGATGTCACACCCTCTAAGAAAAAGTGAGTACCCTTGCCAATAGAATATGCATGTTTGAGGTTGCCAATATTTTTATTTGTGGCCAAATACAATAAAATCAGTTTAGCCACAATCTCTAGTGCCATTACCAAATTAAATACAAGAGAAAAATAGATATGTAATAAAAGACAAAATTGTTTTAAACTTAGATTAAGGGACTAAAAAGTGGAAGTGCAGAAAGCATTTGGTTGATTTTTTTCTCTGTAGTTCACTTAACATAATGCCCAATAGCAATGGTCTACCCCGAAATTTTGTCTTAAAAGTGTTCCAAGGCATATCATGCTGAAAATATGGAGTGTTAAATAGCTACTAAGTGGGACTGTCATGATTAGGCACAGTGATATCAACCATTCAGGATCTGTGGCAGAAACTTGAAGATATATTAACCACTTTTTAGGTAAAATTATTTTGTTCAACTTTCAATTCTTTCTGTTCAGCAAGCAATCTTTTCTCAGGAAGAACTAGTTTGTTGGAAACAAAATCATTAGTTTTTTATCACATTAACATGCTGGCTGCCAGGGTCAACAGTCTGTCTATTAATATTTACAGATCTCCATAGATTTTGACACAAGTTTGTGTTTCTTCTTTTCTGGCCAATGAGCATTAACAAGGTGAAGGAAATTGTTTTGGAGTTTATGAAAATTCTCCAGATATATTCCATGAAGCCTTACAGAATAGAGGTTTTATGGCTGCAGTTATTAGTCTGTAATTTGCTCATGGTGTAGCAGATAAGGGCAGGATGTGATAGCGTAATAGTATACCTGTATTTGCTCATCAAGATTAAATTTTATAAAAATTATGCTGTTGCTTGTTGTGCATGGCTGCAAAAATTGGTATATATGCATTGCAGGCTCATGTGCTAATATAAAAGTTCAGTAAAAATATGTATGCAAGAAAGAAATGAACAGCAATTATAGAACAAAAAATGTATAATTAAATATTAAGGAAAACTGACAAATTGTAAAAAAGAAAATACTGCAGTTATTTTTCAATTATGCAAATTTCCTGCAACATATAACCTTTTTCTTTCCACGATCATCTACTGAACCACAATGAATACAGATGGCAGGAAAGCACTCATAGATAAAAATGTACAGTATTACAAAATAAAGACACTGGGATGGATTTATTAACAGTTACACAGTGATAGCGCTCTATCTGGTATTTATTAAACATCTTTACAGCTGCCAAACAAAGGTAAATTGCAGAATATGCTAATGAAAGCATACATGACTGAATTACATGATAAGTAACCAGTCCAACATGGTACAGCTTGTTAGGAAGCTATAAGCAATTGTATGCTTTTAGTATAGCCATTTGTCCTGAAATCCAAAAATCTTTGGATTACAGCCATAATTACACTTAGAAAAAAACATGTTAACAGTTATTGCTACCATTTTAAACCTGTTTATGCAACAGGCTTTAATTCAAGGCACTGCTTCTGCTGCCAGAATTCAGCCAGTGGAAACAAAGGAGTTTAGACTCTGTTTGGTCTTATCATGGAGTTATTGACACAGACATTGTTGAGCAGTATCAGATGGGCAGGGAAACATTAGAGGAAATATGCAGTTTGTACCACCTTCACCTGAGGCCCAGGGAAACTGTGCAGAGCCAATCCTAGAGGAAATAAAGGTATGTGTAGCATTACATATACTAGCTACAGGCACTTTTCAGAGCCCTACAGGTGATATACTAGGAGTGTCACAGGCATCATCTTCCAGAATATTGCATCAGTTTCTTAATGCACTGCAGTGCTACAACATGCAAGGTAGCATATCAGTTCACCATGTGCCCCCCACAGCAGAGATCAAATACATGCAGAAATTTTATTTATTTTTTTTTTATTTTACATTTGTTTACCGGGATCGTCCATCTGGGACAGCACCCATTTTCAGCGGAGGCCCAGGGAGAAAAGCTCCAGTCTAAGCTTACATACAAATTATCACAAGTAATAGAAACTGCAAACAAAATTGACAAAATAAAATGAGTGTTAACACATTTACAGGATAAAAATGTAAAAACAAATATATATATATATATATATATATATATATATATATATATATATATATATATATATATATATATATATATATATATATATATATATATTGTATCAAGTAAAACAATACTTTAAACACTTGAATATAGACAAATATGGCTGAATTTATATATGTGGAGGAACATAACATTAATTAGGAAATTTTTTTAAGTGAATTCTTTCCCTGGGAAAGAATTAGCTTGACCGCTTTGTTAATTTGAAGTTTTCGGCATTGTAGTGCGGTCCTGGAGTTGGTATATTTAAGTAGGGGGCTGTGGGGGGGTAAAGCCCCCCACTTAATGTAATGTTTAAAGTGTTTTGTTTTTTTATTTTTTATTTTTTGTTGGAACAACAATTTTTTTTTCACTTGGAAAATAATAACTGTTCTGACAGTTCAACATTGTAAGCGTTAACTTACATAGGGTCAATTAATCACCGTTCGCTTTTATAAGCGTTCGTTGATCTCGTATAGACCCTGTGCAATCTGTTGCAAATTTGGCAATCGTATTATAACATGATTCTAATTTTCTTAGTTATGACTTTTTGAGGTTGGTAATTATGCATATAAGAGTGAGGAGAGGAGGCGGGTTCTCGCTATGGCTATTCTTGCAGAGTCTGTTAACTATTTTTGTTTCTATACATTGTTCCCATTTTCTTGTGAACCTTTTTGAGTGTGTTATAAATGTGTATGTCAAATTTTAGCCTTTTGTCGATTAGGACACCTAATAGTTTTGCTTGGGACTCTGGGAAAATCCTAGTATTATTACTGGCAGTGATATAAAAGTTAGCTGGGAAGTTAATAGGTTTAGATGGATGAAAGATCATAAGTTTAGTTTTATTACAGTTGAGAATGAGTTGTGAGTTTGTTAGCCATGTTTCAATTTCAGAGAAGGCTTTTTGCATG